>NC_088928.1:52380000-52385000 GCF_038396675.1 Hydra vulgaris
TATTACATTGTGTAAAAAAGTTAGACATTTCTAAGAAAATGAAATCAATACAAGAAACTAATAGAAAAGGAATTTACTAATTTTATATATCCCATCCATTAGAAAAAAATTTGCCTTGGGCCATAGAGAAAATATTTTAAGATATAATAAAAAATACTTCATAATAAACCATCTTCAACATAATCCAATGTACTGAAATGACTCTGATTATAATAGAGATAAAGAAAGGAGTTGTGTTGTCAAAAAAAAATCATTAAACACCCACACACACATTGTACTTTTAACCCTTTAGTATATTAACAGTATAAAAAATTTTTTATATTGGTTTATTTTATTATTTCATATATTCTAAAGGGTTGACATAGCTAACAGTATAAAAGTTGCAGAAATTTTTCCTTTATTAATCACCTAACATATATTTTTCCATTGTTTCTTCAATTTGGCAGATCTGCTGTCTTGGCTCTTTATTTTTCTTGCCTTTTAGTGTGACAATGTAGTGATAAACATGCCTTTCATACATGCATTTTTGACACATAATCCTCCAGATTAGAACCTTCAAAATATCTGACAAAATACATTTAGCACCATTGTTTTTTCCAATGTTGCTGTGTATGTTATCGGAACAGATGCCTATTACCTAATCTTTACTATCATAGTAAAATAATAATTTTAAACATGCATTGTCTGATCAACTCCCTTTAAAGTTGAGCTACATTTAACAAGTGGTCTTCCTTTGTACAATCATCTGGTGATGATACACTAATGGCACTTCTTTCAAGGCTTTAGATAATATTTAACTGTGCAATCATTTGGTCCACAAGCTTGTTTTTGCTAATTAGTTTTAATCAGCCAGAATTAATATTGGAAGATCAAAACATAAATTTCTCCAAAAGTAGACAATCATTAATTGTTGACTAGCCAGTGTTGTTGCATGAGTTAATTTGACTCTTAAAGATATTATCTGAAAAAGAATGTTGATAATTCTGTATGAGAAACATTATTTGTAAATATCTAATCAACATTGTTGTTTGTGCATCTTATATTTATGACCCTGCATTTTGTTTTTATTGTCAATCAAACAAAACTCAGTATTATCAATTGAGACTAAATTATGCAAAATTTTAAAGCTCGTCAATAAGTCATATTTAAATACTCTCAAGTGACTTCGAATCAAGCAAATGAAGTTGGCTGTTTTTGATTAAATTGAATAGATGCAGAAATCTTTTAGTGGAATATTTTTCATGTTCTTGACTACTTTTATTAGTTCAATTTGATATAGCAACCAAACACATTAGCAATAATCTAATATTACGTAAATTTATGCAGTAAAGACTCTAAGAGGTACTAGAAAAATGAGACTTGAAGCATTTTAAAACAAGGTATGCTCTAGTCTTCACTGTATGTATAACACTTGAAGTATGTTTTTGTTATCTTGTTGACATCTATTGGTAAAAAATGCAGCAATTTAATTTATTAAATTACCTTTTATGTTAAACAATGCAGGTTTAGCTAATAATTTAGGGTGAGATACAGAATCAAATGCCTTTTGAAAGACAATAAATACTAAATTAGTTGTTAAATGTTGTTCTAGTGCAATGCTTCAAGCATTGCACTAGGCGATGGCAAGTTAAATACTTAATGATATCTTATGATATCTTAGGCTATGGCAAGTTAAATACTTAATGATATCTAAGTTAATAATAATTTCCATTGCATTACAACAAGTGCATGTGAGTGAATTGGTTTGTAATTAATAGGGTCAAATGTCCTTTTTAAAAAATGGAGAAAGAAAAGCTTGAAACCATTGTTGAGACAGTGTGTTTAGCTTTAAGCTGGCATCAAGTAGAAATAAAAATGGAATATATAAAACAGGAGGTTTTTAGAAGAATATTTATTATTCTGTCAAGGTCATAAGATGTGTTGAGTTTGAATCCAAATAAAGTTGAATACACCATATTCAACTTAGTTTAGGTTCAAAATCAACAGAAAAAATAATGGACTCAATTTATATAGAGTTGTTAAGAAAGTTATTGATATTTGGCGAGTACTTGGTAACGTCCATAAAAAGTATTTATTAAACGGTTCAGCAGTTTCTATATTGCTAGAAGTTAAATCAAAGTTGTTGTTTTTGTCCTCAATAGTCTCTTTTTATGATTTATTATATATATATATATATATATATATATATATATATATATATATATATATATATATATATATATATATATATATATATATATATATATAATTTATATATATATATATATATATTATGTTAGTGTATTCTACAAATAGAGTGCTCGATGTTCCTAGAGAATAGAGCAATAATAATTTAGCAAAAACATGTATCTAATTTTTTCCTCTCTAGGTTCATAATTTTGACAGGCTGTTTCTCCTTCCATAAATTCTCAGAAAAAATTTCTAAATATCAAAAAATTTAAGTTACAGAAAAAATATTTTAAAGAAAGTTAAGAATTGCTATAGTTAATTTTATAATAACTATAATTATTTTGGAACCTGGAAGCAAAGCCTATCCACTTTGCAAAACTCCTGATAATTGGTCAAAATTGCATTCTGGGATGTCCTGCTGGACCTCTTCTGCAACTAACACGAATAGTTTTTTTTTAATTAACAAACTTTGTTGCTAAATATCTCAATTTTGTATTCTAGATATATCAATTTCGTAACATTAAGATACATCAATTTTGTTAAGATTACCATTAGAATGTTTCAATAAAAATGAAATAATGGGGAAAAAACGTTTTGTAGAACAAAAAAAGTTTAGTAGAACATTAGAACATTAGAAAGTTAGTGTAACCTTTTTAGAACATAAAAGTATTTTATTATACATAAAATTTATTAACATTATACATTAACAAAAGTTATTAATATGAAACATTATAACATAACAAAGTCTCATTACAAAGAATTAAATTGAAAAAATAATATCATAATATATCAAAGGGCAGTACGTACAATATTTTTGAAATTGCAATTTGACTTATTGGGTGGGTTTATGTTCCTGTTTAAAAATTTTATGAAATAAAAAATTCTTGTAATAACAAAAAACATAATTTTTTTAAAAGTTATTAGCACATCAAAAATTGAAAAAATATTATCATAATATATTAATTATGGAGAATTCATGCAATTTTTTTTGCATTTGACTTATTGCATGGGTTTATGTCTCAGTTTAAAAATTTTATGAAATAAAAAGTTCTTGTAATAACAAAAAACAGAACAATGTTTTTTTTCAAATAAAGCGCATTTTTTTTATGTTGATTGTGCAAAAACTGAAAATGACATTTTTTTAAAATTTTATTGATGAGAATCATGGCCAGTCCATCTCTTTCGAGATATTTATCAATAAATTTCATAAAAGTTGTTTCCATTTCACAAACTAGTGACATAAAAGCTGATGGACTGTCAACTGAACTAAAAAAGAGTACATCTGCACACCTATGACATAACTATAACATCCAGCCATCTGTAAAAGGGCTTGATCCTTTGGTTGCATTAAAATTTTTCCAGTAAACATATAAAATGATCCTGGACGAAAATAAGATAATCCTTTAGGAGGTTATTTTCCATTTCATAAATTCCACTATTAGTGGTTGTTTGATTAAAACACTTTATAAAATCATTTAGATTGAAAGCTGTCTCAAAATTTGAATTCTTTATACAGTTGCTATTGGATTTGCTTTTTTCTACAGATAAAGTAATAAAGCGTTTCTATAGGCAGCTCGAAATCGTCTAACATTTGGGCGGTCATTCTAACCACCTTTGCTTCGAATAATGGAAAAAAAATTCTCAATGCAGTGCTGATTAAAATGAGAATTGCAAACAAACTGAAAACCTTCCGAAAATAGCTCTCTACTTAAGGTTAGAACACTATTAATTGTGACACTTAAACCCCAATGACAAGATATACTTGCTAGACTTCTAACATTACAAAATTTCCATTTTTCAATCCAATGCTTTAACTCTTCCAACTGAGAAATATTGGCTCCTTTTAAAGTTAGAGCACAATGAGCTGGTTTATCTGCATATAATTTATATGAATTCAATATATCAAATAAAGTATCCATGCGTTCAAAAAATCTTGCTGTTGGTAATACACTTAAAGGAAGTAAATTTGTATTAGAGCAGCAATATAATGCAGAAGCAGCCTGATAACTAAAAACTTGAGTGGCAAGTTTGACTTTCATAGATAAAAGAGGACCAGGGTTTAAGTGTCTACCTGTTAGTTTTGGCGTTAGATGCACAGAGTTTATTTTGTCTAAGTTATACAAAGACAGGATGTGTTGCCAAGAAACAGTTTCACCAATAATGTCAATGTTATGTCTTTGTAAATTGTTTCTGATACATTTTACTAAATGCAGAGGATCAAAAATAACATGAATATTTTTATCATTGGAAGGATCAGGAAAGTATGGTAAATTTTTGGAAAACCCAAGCAAATGTAAGGCAGCTATATTAGTAGATCCTTGATCACAAACTACACATCTAATCTGTAAACCAGTTTCTTGAACCTTAGAAATTGTTTCACGTAGTAAAGAAGCCAAGTCAGCTATTGATACTGTTGAATTATTATAAAAATAAGCTATTGGTTGTTTCCATTTATTTGCCAAGGCTCTAACCATAACTACAAGAGCATGATTTAAAAGTTTTTCATTTTTCATACTGTAAACCCTGTCAGAATTTCCATCATACTCTAAATGCTGCTTTAATGATATTTCATCCATAACAAGTTTGACATTATGATCAAGCGGATTCATTGCATCAGCACGTAACTTTAATAAAGAAAAAAATCGAGTAGAAAACCCTTCTTGAAGATCTGAAAATATGCGGGACAAAAATAATAATAAACAGGTTTGACTTGGTAAACAGAATATTGTTTGCAAGACATTAAAAGTTTGAGGACTATAAAACAGAATTCGCAAAGCCAAAACTTTGTCACAAACCGCCCAGCTTTTTTCCTTTATTGACTCGTTTACTCA
>NC_088928.1:52390000-52655000 GCF_038396675.1 Hydra vulgaris
ATATATATATATATATATATAATATATATATATATATATATATACATATATATATATATATACATATATATATATATACACATACATATATATATATATATACACATATATATATATATATATATATATATATATATATATATATATATATATATATATATATATATATATATATATATATATATATATATATATATATATATATATATATATATATTATATATATATATATACAGTGGTGGCTTAAAAAATTAGAGCCACCATAAAATTTCCACATTTTTAAGGTTTAGGTGCCAAAATCACCAATTTTAGCATACATTGAATTTCTAAATCAATTGGTTCATGAACATTTAGGTATTTTAGAAAAAAAACGGTGATAACTTTTATGTTATATTACAAAAAAAAAAAATACAAAATCTACATTGACATCAATATTTTGTATGACCACTTTTAGCTGCGATGACTGCTACAACTCTCCTTGGCATGCTCTCTATCAAATTTAAGCACTGATTTTGAATGTTTTCGTTATGGTGCCATACTTCAAATAATCTTTCAATTAATTTTGTTTATTGGTTACCAAAATTTTTGTCATTTCCCGCTTTAAAAGTTCCCATAAATTTTCTATTGGATTTAGGTCTGGTGAATTTCCTGGCTAGGGTAAAACAGTAATTTTTTTTTGTTGTCTAAATACTTAGATACGCTTTTTGCTTTATGGCATGGAGCCGAATCATGTTGGAAAATAAATTTTCCATCTTGAAACCACTCCTTTGCCTGAAGTATGAGGCGTTCCTCGAGATCTTTAATGTACTGATCCTGGCGCATCATATTTTTTACATTATACAGCCTTCCTGTTCCCTGGCCACTTATAACAGACCACACCATTATTTTGAGTGGGTGTTTTACTCTTTGTTTTACTCCAAACAGTCCTGATTAAACTTCTTACCTTCTCTTCTTCTCACAAAATTGGTTTTATCCATCATGATCTCTATAGTGGATTCGTCTGAGAAGCAAACCTTAAAAGTCAAAGTTATAGAAATTAAAAAACATCGTTTTTTTAATAAGTAGCCAAAATATGTAAAAGAATTCAGTTTATAAGAATGATTTTTTTCAAATATACCTTTTTCCAATCATCAACAGTAAAGTGTAAATTCTTCAGTGAGCTTGGGTCTGATTGCAGGTCTACAAGCTTTGAAGCCCTGTTCTGCCAATCTTCTACGAAAAGACCCCAAAGAAATTGATATTCCTTGTTCATTAAGGATTTATTTAAGGAATTTTTTTTGATTTTCTCCTATTTTCCACCACGATATCTCTTATTTTTCTCTCTGTACGTGGGGTTGTCACTCGATGTCTGCCACAGTTTTTCCTTGTTTCTGATAACAATGGTTCATTTTCCCCCATTTTTTTCTTAATTCTATCGACTGTTGCCCTAGAAACCTTTACATTCTTTGCTGTTTGTCTATTGGAGCTATTTCCAGCCAATATAAGACCCTGAATCAGTCCAATTAGAGATGGTGAAATATCCTTTTGTTTTCCCATTGCTTTAAAGATAACAAAAAAAGAAGGTTAGGTTATGTTGAAAAATAAAATATAATTTTTATGTTGAAAAATAAAAGTAATTTTATATATATGGTAAGTAGTAATATATATATATATATATATATATATATATATATATATATATATATATATATATATATATATATTATATATATATATATATATATATATATATGGTAAGTAGAAAATTACTACTCACTATATATTACTAGAGGAACATTAATTTTAAGCATTTATTATGACATTTTGATTATAAAGATCTTCACACCGATTTGTGAACATAAAGTATATGTTTATCATACCATGGGCATATTTTGCTGTTATAATTGGAGAAATTTTGCTGTTTTAATTGGAGATATGTTGTATTAAATTAAAAAAAAAGTATATACATGTCATGTTTTGATCAAAGAAAAATAGATTAAAAAGCATTGCCGAGTGTAGAAAAACAAGTTGTTTTTGCTAGAGTTCGGACTGTTGTAATTGTAATGAAAATAATAACAGAAACAATAATGTAATTAATGTTTCTGTTATTATTTTAACAACAATAATGTATTGCAATTCATCTACATAATACAATAACAATATCTGAAAAAAAATGTATTGCAATGATCCACTACAATAACAATAAATATTGTATTGTAATTCATCTTTATAATACAATAGCAATTTATTATTGTAATAAAAAAATATATTGCAATATCAAAATTTAATGTTTTAACAGTCCAGTCTCCGAAATATGTGACCTTGATATAGGTACAACTAGTATATAATTATTGATTCTATTTCTATTCTATTTACTGAATATCACTTGTCCTCGTTGCAAACTTTATATAGCTCTATAAAAGTTTGAACTTTACTCAACTAACACTTACCTAATATAACTTTGTCTTTTGTTTCTCTTAGGCTTTTATGGCTGTATGTGTTTCATAAAGTAACTGGACTTTTGGATCTAGTTGCAAAGTTATACAAGAAATTTGTTACACAAATCAAAAACAATATTCATTTGATATTCCAAACTGCCTTATTTTTCATAAATGATCCCTTACAAAATTTACCAGTATGGTCTGGTAGGTGATGATAATACGAAAATGTAGAAAATTTTTTACAAAACAAAAGTAGTTCACATTTTTAGACAATCTAATTGATAATTACCCAGGCCAATGGTTTCCTGATTCCATAATGCTGTAATTTATTACTCATTAGCGGTTAATTATATTGAAAAAAAAAATTGTTTTTATCTGGTTTATGTATTTAATCAATTAGTTTAGACATCATCATCCGGTGAAACATTTAAATATCAGTTTAGACAAAATTATGAAAAAATCAAAAATTTGACTTCACTAAGTAAATAATTATTTAATTACAAACATGATAAATTATATATTTGTATGATTTTGAATGAATATTATTAATTTTAATTCTAAATAAATTATTCTTTAAACAGCTATATTATATACTCAAAATAAATAAAATTTATATATGTAAATGGTTACTAGAAATGGATGACATGAGCGCCCCTGAACCTAATATTTATTAGGTATACTTAATATATATACTTCTTTGGCTTTCCTGGCTTCACTTTACTTCTCAAAATAAATATAATTTTCATAAATATATAAATGACTGCTAAAAACAAGTGCTATGGAAACCTCTGAATTTTCTAGTGCCCAAATAACAATAAATTGTGGAAAAAGAATCAAAATACTTTAAAATGCAATAGCTATTAGACTTTGAAATAGTAATACAATACACCACAACAGTTATTGTAATTGTTTTTCATCCCAGCAATACAATACAAAAGTTGTTGTAATAACATGGTCTAGGGATGCTTTGCTAGAAACAAAGTTGGTGACTTTGTGCAAATTGAAAACATTATGGATATAAAAAAATATCACAACATTCTCCGAAAACATGCACTTCAGCGCAGAAAAAGAATTATGGATTGCAGATTTGTTTTTACAGGATAAAGACCCTAAACACACTTTTAAATTCTGCCATATATATATCACAGCCGAAGAAAAACAAAAAGAACTAAAATATATACTTCTCAGTCTCCTGATTTAAACCTATTCGAGTTGTTGTGAGATGAGTTAGATCTTATTTTGAACTTTAAAGCAATAAATAGAAAAGACCAAATTTTTGTTAAAAAATTTAAATCTAAAAAGTATAGTAACCGCTTTATTGTACCCAGGCTGCAAGGTGGTTGTTAGAGTGTTAGCATTTGGGGTTGCCTAATTTAAATGGAATAACTGTGTGTAAGTTTGTGTGCCAAATCAATATAGACATGTTATAGAACTTTATATTGATCAAAATGATTACCTTCAACAACATGTCCTGCTCTATTACAAGATTTGAATACAATCGAATCCATTTTGGCCTAGATGGGTAAAGATTTAATCAAGGTTAGAAAATAAGATCTATAAATTCTCCTTCTGTTAAGTCTTATCTCTTGAAAAGTTCACCAGACCTACTTGCTCTTTGTGAGACTAATTTGTGTTTGGCTGTCTCATCTTGTGATCTTAGTGTTATCTTCCTTTAATTTGTAAAGACTCTAATAGCCACATGCTTGGCCTGGGCATTTACATTCATAAATTTCACTCATTTGTTCAGAAACTAGGTTTGAATCCACAGACTATTCTTTTATGTGCTTTCGTTTAGCACCATTTCACTCTATCGCCTTTCTCTTTGTTCTATATTGCTTTCCTTCATTTCAAGACTGCACCCTTTTCGATGTTATTTATAATCAAATTGACCAAACCCTCTTTATCTATCAGCCAATATCGTTGTTGGTGACTTTAATCTTATCACACTGAATGGCCCTAGTGTCATTGGCTTGACTCTAGTGTCAATGGCTTGGCTCTAGTGTCAGTGACTCTGCAGGCGTTAATGCACACAATTTTGCCTTTCTCAATCTCTAACTCAAATAGTCAACTTTCCATCTCGTTTTCCTGACAATCCGAATCATTTACCTTCTCTACTCGACTTATGTCTTGTTTCTGATCCTATTCAGCTCTCAGTTTCTCCACATTTACCCTTAGGTGCTTCTGACCACGGTTTGATCTCTTTAAAACTATTATCTCATTCTTCTTTATTATCAGAATACCCCTATCATTGTACCTCTTACAACTACCTTAAAGCTGACTAGGACTCTTTCCATGATTTTCTTTGTGATGACCCTTGGGTAGATTTCTTTCGTCTTCCTGCTGATGAATGTGTGATAATTTTTTGGATCCAGGCTGTCAAGGAATCTTTTATTCCCCCTCGACGATTCCAGGTCAAGCCTCACTCTTCTCCATAGTTTTCCTCACATTGTGCTGCTGCAGTTTCCAATTAAAACTATTACTTCCATATCTATCAGCAAAACAATTCTCCTGAAAACAGACGTTTGTTTATTACTGCTAGAAACCGTTATAAAAAGGTTTTATCTATCGCCAAAGCCTATCATTCTCAGGTCATGAAATCTTGTATTTTATCTCAAAAATTAGGCTCTCGTGACTTCTGGAGAATCTTTAACAGTATCAATAATAAGAACAAATCTGATATTCCACCTCTCTTGTATGGTTCAGACTTTTTCACCTCATCTAAAGACAAAGCTGAATTGTTTGCTAAGAAGTTTTCATCAATATTATCTCTTGATTCCACTAGTTGTGTTCTACCTGATATAGCCAATAAACTGGTTGATCCATTGCTCGATATTCATATTACTTCAACTTCTGTATCTAAAGTGATTTTCTGCTTAGACTCTTCTACAGCTTGTGGTCCGGACAACATATCTGTTATAGTCCTGCAGAAATGTTCTTTGCGGCTGTCGTCTATACTTTCAAAACTATTTAACAAGTGTTTATCAGAGTCTTGTTTTCTAGTCTGCCCAAAAGCGACATCTGTTATACTTATTTTCAAAAACTCTGGAGAGCGATCTGGCTTGTCCAACAGTCGTCCCATTAGTCTTCTTCCTATCATAAGCAAGGTTTTTGAATCTTTAATTAACAAACACTTAATCTCTCATCTTGAATCTAATAACTTATGGATCATCAATATCGATTTCAGTCTTTTCATTCTACAGCTGATTTGCTAATAGTAATAACCAATAAGTTTTATTTTGCATTAAAGGTGGAGAGGTTAAGGCTATTGCTCTTGACATTTCTAAAGCTTTTGGTAAAGTTTGGCATGCTGGTCTTCTCGATAAGTTTCTTTGTTACGGTGTATCAGGTAACATCTTTAAGATTATCGATCCTTTCAAATTGTAGTATAAAAGTTGTCCTCAACGGACAGCACTCTTTTACATATCCTGTAACTTATCTCATATCTAAGGTGGCTTTGTTTGCTGTTGATACTACCATTTATTCTTGTCTTGGTAAGAAGCCAACACTTTTAAGTAGTCTGTTAAGTGTAATCTTGCTATATAATCTTCATCTTTTCTTATCCAGTAACTTCCTACTCTAATAGTGGTTGCTTGCAGCCTTGTTGGAAGCAAAGATGTTGGGAAAAAAAAAAAGCTAAAACAAATATATGTATATTTTCATTCTGATTGGCTTCAAACAAGGCTGCAAGCTACCACTATAAAGTTGGGAGTTACTAAAAAAAAAGAATAGAGTTATAGAACAAGGAAACGGTTGATAGAAGACTTAAAACGTTCAAGGTTGTTTGAGTCCAGAAAACCTGAAGATGGGAGAGAGTTCCAAAGGGTTGAAGTGTGAAGAAAGAAACTAAAGTAAAAAAACTAAAACTAGAAGATTAAAAGTTTTTGGAGCATGCAGGAGCAGATGCAGTAAAAGAATGAGACTTTGATGAGTGACGAGTCAAGCGGGAATGAGTTTTAGTTGATGGAATTAGAGATGATAGCTCCTTTGAGCAGCGACCATGATAGTATTTGTAGAAAAGAGACAGATGCAACTTTCCGATGATAGGAAAGAGGCTCAAGCTAAGCAGATATACTGGGTTTACAATGCATTTTTAGACCTTGTATAGAAGAGAAAGAGCATTATTAGACGAACCAGCCCAAATATGACAGCAGTATTCCATATAGGGGTGAATAAAAGGTTTTTAGAGAATAGAACCAGGAGAGAGAAAATGGCGAGTACGATAAAGAGAAGCAACCTTAGCAGATGCTAATTTAGCAATTGATTATATATATGGTTTTCATGAAAAGTCAGTAGTAAATGATAATCCAAGAAGATGTAAAGAAGAGGACTCAGTAAGAGGTTGGCCATTAATTAATATAGGAATGTCAACAGTACTGTGACAGTTGTTTGCAGTAAACAACTATCAGTTGTTTATTGCAATACTATTTACAGAGTTTTGTTGGAATTAAAATTGCAGTATATATGTCTATATGTATATACACACACACACATATATATATATATATATATATATATATATATATATATATATATATATATATATATATATATATATATATATATATATATATGTATATATATATATATGTATATATATATATATTTATATATATATATATATATATATACATATACATATAGTATGACATAGTATGTAATACTATTTGAAAAATTGTTGCAACTGAGTTGCAAAAAAGAGATGTGGCTGGCAGAAAAACACTAAGGGTATATTTTAATTACTTTTTTTAAAGATTGTTTACTTTCGCAAACTTTGATATATTGCAATTTTATTTTTTATATTAGATCTTTTGTTATGTTTAATAATGTTTTTAAATACAATTGTATGTTTTAGTGTGTTATCCAAGATGCATTACTTGTTTAAAAATTTTTTTTCTTACAAATGAAAAATTAGTTAACTATCTTTTTTAGTTTCTGTTTTATAATACTTTAAGTTTCTCTAATATTTAATTATATTTTCATAAATCATTTTGTCTGTTTTCTGCTATATCATTCTAATCACATTTTTTGTTTTCATTTTGCAATATTACAATAGTTATTAGCAGTAAATTGTTTAGTTTTGTTGAAGTCAAAATTCACAAGCCACTGCAAGCTCCAAGCTACTACAGAAGAATGATCATATTCGATATTACCTGTCTGTTCTAAGCAATTAAAAAGAGACGACATTTTGAAAAGACAGGAGTATAAATTGAGTCATTAGCAATCAGAGCCTCTTTAGAGGTAAGATTGTTAGGAAGATAATTGTTGTAGATAAGAAATAATGCCAAAGATAGAACCTGATGATGACTAGGATGACTTAAATACTAAAAATATTAAAATGGTTTGGTAATCTCAAACCAATCTTTGGTAAATTTTTTGTTACTTCAGTTAGCACTTCTTAAATAACTTAGAGAGAATTGAAGAGAGTTCTGGAGAACACTTTTGTAAGGCTATGAGAGAAATATTGTATGGACTAAAAGCTATAGAAGACATTAAATGAGAAATAACTTTAGCAACAGAAGCTGCTGTGATTTGGATATATTACAATGGGTTAATTTGTTTCATTGGAATGACAGGAAAAGCGTGACCATTAGATTTGAGGGACAAATTAGATAAAAAATGTTTACAAACAGTAATGCCGTATCCTTATCCTATCTAATATTTATCCTTTTATTTATCCTTATTTTTATATATTTATCCTTATGTATATCCTTATATTTCAGCTATAGTTTAAGGATGAATTATCTCTTTTTTTTTTTTTTCAAGCATGATTTACCTTTTTCTTTTTAAAATTAATCTTTGTTCTTTTATCCATTTATTTTTATCATCTATTTGTTTTTGTTTGCATTACTTATATCCCTTGACACAACTTTTCCTTTTTTATTTCATAATTTTCTGTGGACAATTATTGCTCCATCTAATTCAAGCAACACAGATTTCCTGCACAAAGTATAACAGATATAAGTTGTTTAATACTTTATAAAAAATATTAAATAATTAATACATATTTATACATATATTAAACTGTGGATGTCATCCGGCTATAAAGAAATGTCTATATAGTCTATACAAGCTACTGACTATATATTTTGTCTGGCTACGAAATATATATTATGTCTGGCTATAAAATATGTATTATGTCCAGCTATAATATATATATAAAGACTATAAAATACTTAGTCTGAATATAGTCTGGTGACTTGACATTTTAATAGGCTTTAAGTATTACAATCACATATTACACAATTATATTTTTGTAATACAAAACTGTAATTTTTTTTTATATTTCAATATAAATATATTAAGTTTGATAAACTTATTATTCTATTTGATTTTTTTATTAGCAATTATTTAAATCTTTTTTTTTTAATTTTCAAAATTTAGTTTAACATTTATTATTTGATTTTCTGTTTGTTTTTTTAAAATTTATACAAATAATATACTTGTTTTTTACAGGTCAAAATGGATAACTTATCTCAGACTAGTAATCAACTTTTAATGCAGTTGAGTGATAATGATGATGATGGTGTTTCACTGAAGAGCACTAACAAACAGCGGAACACTGACAAACTTCAGAGGAGTACTGATGAATCTCAGAGGAGTACTGACAAATCTCAAAAGAGTACTGGATATAATAATAATAATTTTATTAAAGCTCAAAATTCTGTGGAAATCAATACTAGCAAAGAAAAAACAAGTATGTTAGAAAAATCCATAAAAAGTATAGAGCCAATTTCATTAGCAAAATCTGTGAAAATCAACGGTATTAAAGAAGAACAAAGTTTATTAGAAAAAATCAATATTCAATTGTAAGTTTTCATAGTAGTTAAATTATTGGTTTTACTAATTAATAATAAATTTGCATTAAATTTAATTTTAAATTGAAACTTTTTGTAGTTTTTCATGCTATCCCAATTATGTCCTTAGTTTTTCTCCAAAACTATATTATATGTAAAGTGTTGGAAAAAAAGTAAGAACATAATTGTTCTTAGTTTTTCTACAGTTATACATGTAGCAAGTACATTCATTTTGGTCTGTTTGCTGATTTGACTAATTATATTTTCAAATTTTAAGAATTTTTTTATAATGGCAATCAGATTGCATGTTACTCAGTTGCTCATAAGTTACCATGAAAAATGGTGTTTAGCAGTTACTTCATTTACTTCAGAAAATTATTAAGTTATATTATATTATTTTACTGAAAAAACATTTTTTACATTCACGTTTATTTTTTTGTCATGAAAAATTATGTGCCAAGCCATAAACAGGTCAACATTTAAACCAGGATGTTCATGTAATTGAAACTTATCAATCATTTAGAATGAAATCTTGTTGTGTGCTTTACTGTTGTATGTTTTACTGTTAGATAATTTATTTTGAGTCAAAAAAAATCAACTAAATATTTAAACAGAGATTTTGATTGGCTTTTGTTTTAACAACTTTTGTTTTGATTGACTCTTGTGTTAGCAACTTTGCATTGAATTCTATTTATTATGATATCATAAATGCACCAGTGATACAAAGTAGCTTTAAAATTAGTGCACATTAATTTTTAGAAAAATGTGTTTTCATTCCTGATGCTTTCAACACACAAAATACTTTTTTTGTAGACCTGTGTTTTGTTTTATTTTAAGAATATAAAGTATAATATTTTTTAAAATAATCCAAACATAAATAAATTTTATCTTTTATATTGTGCTCTCTCAATTTTTTCAAATGTAAAATTTCTAATTTTACATATTTTGTTCCTTTTTTGCACTGAATAATAATTTATTAATTGAATTAAATAAACTCAAACTTAATCGAATACATCACTTTATAAATAATGTATATTCATTGACTAATTTGCTAAGATAAACATAAATTAGTGAACCTAAATAAACTGATTCAAAGACAGTAAAAAAATTATCATCATCATTATAAAAAAAATGATAATTATTTTAGCATTCATATTTTTGGGCTTGACAGGTTAGACATTTCTCATAGTATTGTTTCTCCAATCTTATGCTATATTCTCTCCTTGTCAGAGGGTTTTTACATCAATTGTAATGCGCTCTTGTCAAGTTTTCCTAATTCTCTCCTTTTTGTCACTAACCTGCTAACTTTTCTCACTAACCTGCTAACAACATGCTTATACTCAATCTTAATGCAATATATGCCCAAAGCACCTTAATCATCCATGATGCACCCTATCAAATACTTTCACTATTACCAATCTCTGTCTAAGATAATTTTTCTACATCCTAATATTCTGGTTTCTTGTGGTGTTTAGTTTTCCCTTTAATCTTAATGATGCAATTTTTGATGTTAGTAATAAAGATAAATCATTAAATTGGCCTAGATTACTAGGTTACTATGTACAAATTACTTTTGCTCTAGATGTATTTTTTGATCCACCAGGTTTTGACTTCTTAGTTTTACAAAAGTACATGTTTGTCAAAATCTACAACATTAGGTATACCTTATATCCCACGGCATCTCTTAATCAATCTAAACCAGACCTTGGAAAGGTAAGTAAAGTTGGAAAACATCAACAATAAAGTCAGAAATGCCACTCTTGTAAACCAATGTCATAATAGAAATGATGTTATAATATTGTTATGCAATATTAAAGACAAACATAACTTCACTTTTATCTAGTTTGGTATTGAAGAGCAACCTTTCATCTCTAAAGAATGACTTCAAGATTCACTTATTCATGCTAAAAAATTTACAAAAACCTCAGATAAAGCACAAGAAATTATAAATCACTCAAGAAAATCATTACTTTTTGTTGAAAATAATTGTATTTGGGTCAAATAACTATGAGATCCTAATTTTGACGTCACTATGAATTTTCGATGGGGCTGCAATATGTGAGTTAGTTGGCTTTATTATTCTGCATACAATAAGGAAAAACTGGGTTGCAATCTGTTAATTGATTCAACAGATTGAATCAATCAAAATTAATTAAAAAAAATAAACGATATTTTTGTTAAAAAATATTGTTTATTTTTTTTAGGAGAAGCTGAATCTAAAACTAACTATAAAAACCAACTTAAAAATTGTAAACTTCTCGAAATCCGTTTTATGTCATAAAATACTTTCCAGTCATACAAAATCCAGGTGACCACCCATTATACATCAACATAATTTCTAACCACCCCCCTAGTATTATTAAATCCATACCAACCGTGATATCCAACCATATTAGCAACGTATCATCTAGCAAGAAAGTTTTTGATAGAGCAACACCAATTTATAACATTTTATAATGCTTTAACAGTTTGTGGGTACAATGAAAAGATTTCATTTCGAAAAAGCCTTGCCTCAACAAAACCAAAATTAAGATCATGAAACATTTGGTTTAATCCCCCATTTACACAAAGTGTAAGTAAATTTCCTAAATCTAATTGAAAAGCATTTTCCAAAAACACACAAGTTTTGCAAAATCTTTAACAACAATATCTTAAAAGTCTTTTTAACATCACCAGTATTATTATCCTATTTTTCTGATATAATTATTCCAATGTGTAACTGTTGGCAATCTTCACAATGTCCTCTGCAAGATGTGTCTTAGTAAAAATAAAAATTTACATCTGCAATATAAAAACATCACCACTGGATAATGGTTTTAATTTTATAGGTCTAATGGAGTGCACCTTTAAATATTGCTGGAACAAACAAAAACTATTTTGCTGGTACAAATATAAAAACAATAGTAAAGTAAATTCTACAGAACTAAAAAAAAAAGGATTTTTAACTCTTATTTTCCTGGATGATTATTGATAGAGCAGAGCCATTTAAACTTGGAGGAAAGATGTGTAATCCTTGTTTAATTGAAGATTACCATATCATTATATCATCTTTAAAACTATTGAATAAACGAAATGAGCAAGTATCAAAATGCCACCACGAAAACAAATTTGTTATCTGCAACTTTAACTTTATCTAAGCTAACACTGTATTGTATTTTTGTATATAATTTTTTTTTGTCATTATGGTTGTTTGTAATGTCTGATGGTTGCATAAAGCATAAAACTCCAAATCATGTATATACACACATATATATATGGCATGTTCCATTTTTAACTTATGTTACATGCACAACAACTTTATTAAATAATATCCTATTTAAACTGTTTACTTAAATTTTTGCAAGTATGTACCAAACCTTTTAGTCTGTTGAATTAAACAAGATGAGAAATTTGAGTCTGAATATAGGATGGCGAACTTAGGACCAAAAATACTTTTTAACTTATGTTATGCTGAAAACAAGTTAAAAAATGTTTCAACTTGAATGTCGGATTTTTGTGAATCCATATTTTGAATTGTATTCAAAATTTTAAAATGATTTCGTTAATTCAAATACTTATAAAAAATAAAAAAGTTCAATTAGATGACCTATTAATTAGTGACCCACCTAAAATATGTTAATTTGAATAAATATATTATTTTGACACTGTATTCAACTTATGTTACATCACTTATCTTACCATTCGAATAAAAACATATTGCTTTATCAATTGTTTTTTCAATTAAAATATTTTATCATTAGATCTAATTAGTTTTAAATTTAATTCTTGCTTGTTTCGCCAACCACCCAGCTATATAATTGCTATGCAATTAATGAATTGAAATGATGTCTTCAGTTGAAATCTCAGGTTTGTTATCTGACTTTTATATGCGATTAAAAAAGAAATTTCAAAATGATAAAAAATCATTAAAAATATTTACTTTTTTAAAAAGTTTTACTATTAAATCTACCTGTAGAAAAAAAAATTTATCAGTTATAAATCATTAAAAAAATTATGCTATTTAAATAGTTAGATACAGTTTCCCTAACGAAAGAAATTGCCGGCAGACTAATTAGAGTTTTTTTTTGGAAATTCCCAATTTTCACAATTAAACATTTATTAAAGGTGATTTCAAAGCATGAAAGTTAGTTTAAGTGACAACAAAAAAAAATAAAAATAAATTCTGATTCGTGCTTTTAAATATTTTGTATAAATAATAGATAAAAATCAATTATATAGCTCTGATATCATTCTTCAAGCACTCTTGACTCGAATGATATCAGAGCTATATAATTGATTTTTTGACAAAATTAAATAAAAATGACTATGCAACTTTTACTACTAAAAGTTTCAAGCGTTTTGCAATCATCAGGTAAAAAATACATGATGTATTTTTTACCTAATAATTGCAAAACACATGAAACTTTTAGTAGTAAAAGTTATGTAGTCATTTTTATTTAATCTTAAACAATGCCAAGTTTAAGATGGTTAATACTCCTCTAGAAAATTATTGTGATGTAAAATTTAATCATCTCTCTAATGATACGCTCTCTTAACTATGTAGTATAATTTCTATTAAAATAGTGATTTTTAGATTTTACCTAAATTATGATGAAATTTAATTTTAGCACAAATACAAAGTAATTACAAATTTAACATCAATTTTTCACTTGTTCCATGTAAACCACATATTTTAAACATTTAAATATATTGCTTGGACATAATTATGGAACAAATATAAACAAGCTATCAATACACTGTCAAATATCTTAAAAAAGTTAGAAAATAAAGTAAAATAAAAGGTTTACAATAGAATACTAAATGTTTTTCAAATCTTCACTAACTCACATAAATATATAATTTCTTTATTAATAGAATCATAAGTGTTTAATTTTTTTGATTAAGTTAATCCTTTTTTTTTAAATTAGGACTCCTTATATGAATATTTTACAAGAGGGATTTAACACAATGATGAAGATTTATAACGCTGATGAGACGACTCCTGGTTGGCGATTTACTGGCGCCAAAGAGTAAACTTTTTTAAAACTACTTAGTCAAAATAATTTTAGTGTTTTTTTTTTTTTTTTTAACTTGTTCAAGATTAATCCTTTTTTATTGATAAAAATATTGTTTTTTATTGTTTTCAATATTTGATATTTAAATGATTTTGATTTTGATAATTGTTTTAATTATAGTTTACAAATTTATTTAGTGGAGTAAGAATGTTCAGATGCGATAAAGATGAAATTTCAGAAGCGCCAACTTTTAAAGGGACTGGTGTCATTAATGTACCTCTGGGTTATGTTATTCAATATGTTTCATCACTGTCTTTTAAGTCAGAATATGATAAAATGTTTGAATCAGGTATTACTGACTGTTTATATTTACTTTATAAGTTTATGTGTGAGTATCTGATCATGTTTGTATATATTATATTTAAAAAAAAAATTATGCAAAGTATATGCAAGCATAATGAGAGTTGTAGTCCTCAAAATTATAAGCTTCATCAAACTTATAAGCTTCATCAACTCTTATTGCAAGGTGTTGCATGTTTTAAAACATCTCAATTGAACATCCATGTAATTCAATTAAAATAATAATACTTAAAAATTAAAACCAAGGTTTTTTGTACAGAAATATTAAGCTGTAATTGTTTGATGAAATTTATGATGATGAAATTCAACTTTACTTCTCTTAAATTTGTTGCTAGATTATTACCAGACAAAATGATTATAACTAAAAGATCATTAGTTAAAACATTTAAAAACTATTTGATATGAAATTTTTTCACCAAAATAAGCGTTTGTTATTTTAAAAAGATTTTTTTTTTCGGTTTCAAAGATTTTCAAGAAATTTGTAAAACAAAAGAGCAGGTATTTATTAAAGAACCAATTTTGATTTTAAGCACAGTATAATAACTTTTATTGAACTGATTTAATACATACTAACTGATTTGCATTTTTCTTAAGTATTGAAAGAAAAATTTCAACAGTTCCTTACTACAATTTCTTTGGAAGGAATTTGGTTCTTATCAGCAGTTTTTGGGTGGAATTTATCATGTTAAATGAATTTATCATGTTATATGCGGTAGTGGTGTAGTGGTAAAGCGCTCGCTTCAGAAGCGAGAGGTTCCGAGTTCGATCCCCACCACGTCCCTGGTAGTACTGCGCTCAACTTGTTTCTCCACGCAGCGGCCTTGTTTGTTGAGGTTCGTGTTTCGGAGTTATAGAGTTGAGAGAGGGTTATAATCACTATTGAGTAGCCTCCTCATCTGTAGTGGCCTTCATGGCCTTGAGGAGGTGAATAACAACAACAACAACAAAAAAAAAGAAAAAAGTCCAATGGTTTATAAACAATAAATGTTTAATTTATTATACAAATAAATGTTTAATTTATTATTTCTTTGAAAGTCTTTAAATGAGAAATACTGACTATTTTTATATAAGTAAAATGTCATTTTTATAATTAAATCTTCCTTTCAAAACTGTTTAGTCAACTTTTAAAATTTGTTTTTAATGTGTTTAGTATAAAACAATTTCTTAAATACTGTAATCTAAAATATTTATAATTAATGGGTTCATTTTTATTCCGTTTTTTGGAGAATATTTTTTAAACTTAAACTCTTATTAGATATTCATACATACATGTGACACTGCACTGTGTCTTTAGTGATATTAGTTGATGTATGTACACTCACTGCACCTCTCCCCAAATAAATCAGTTAATTAAAAAAAATAAAATCTTAATTTATAAAATTAAATACTTTCTCGTCAATAAAGTTATATTTTTTGGTTTTTCAACAAACAACAAAACCTATTTGGTTTCTGTATTTCCTTAAATGGGTTTTTGGTTTATTTGTTATATATTGTCAACAATATCAAACTTAAGTATGGTAATATAAAACTCAAGTATGCTGCAAATGGTAAAAAATGAATGCTAACATTAAGTTAGCTGCCATTTTCTACTGTTCTTACGGTACTACTAATTATTACATAGGTACTACAGCTAGGACTGTCAAAAATTTTGAAAATGACTGTTCGGATAAACTGTGAACAAACTAGTACCCAGGAACTCGTTAAAAAAATATTTTTTTATAAAAGTTGTTCTTATAAACAGTCAATATAAACTTTTAATTCAATGATTCCACTTAATTAGAAATTTTCTTTTTCTAAATTTTATTTTACTTTAAGTGGTTTATAAGGGATACAACAAGTTATGTCTTCTTCTTACCCCTGCTTTTTGTATTTATATTATAGTTTACATCTTGAATAAAATATTTTTTATAAAAGTTGTTCTTATAAACAGTCAATATAAACTTTTAATTCAATGATTCCACTTAATTAGAAATTTTCTTTTTCTAAATTTTATTTTACAAAAAAAAATATTTTTCAAGGTTACACAAGTCCCAACTACGGTTTAGAAATACTAGCGTTTCTACTGTTTTGAGTGCCAAAGATGTACATTTGATTGATTACATGCGCAGCAGTTAAGAACCTGGGTGAATGGGTATCCCTCGATAGCAATAAAAAAATAAAGATTTTTTTTACCTAAAATTTATTTAAAGTATTATAAAACAGAAACTAAATTTAATATTTTTTGCTTATTTGTTAGAAATAATTTTGTTAAATCTTTTATCTTAAATGACTTGTTAAAGTTTTTATACGAAAAAACATAATCATAAAAACTTGTGTTTTTTTGAAATTTGTCGAACATAATCACAAAAGTTATCAATAAATAGTGTTATATCAACCAAGGTGCACAAAAAGTATACACCTAAACTAGTATTTCTTTTTTGCAACTTTTTTGCATGGATTAACAGGTGACAACTGAAAAAAAAGACTGGATTTAAATATACATATCTCTTTAAAGGTATAAGATAAAACAACAAGGAAAAATGTTTCAGAAAGTATTTTTATTTTATCCATATAGTCATTTTTAGCTGTCTTTTGTTGAGAAACTTTGTCTTTATGGTCAAACATAAGTTTGAGCCTTTTGATGTTTGTCTTGGTCATTTCTTTAGCCTTTCTTCCACTTCCATGAACACTTTGGTAACCAGATTCATTTTCAGCACATTTAACTATGTTGTAGATAGTTCTTTTTGGTATATTCTCCGTCATAAGTGAAATTTTAACCATCGTTTCTGTAGTGATATAAAATTTATACACACGTTTTCTAATCTTTTCTTGTTTTGTATCTATTTTTTATTAATTTTTCTATAAAAAGTTAAAACACATAAAATAGTTTAAAATCTAGAATAAAAATACTTTCTAAAATATTTTTCTTTTTTGTTTTACCTTATATCTTAAAGGAGTTATGTGAACTAAAAAACGATACTTTAAATCCAGTATCATTTTTCAGTTGTCAACTGTTAAACAAGATTATTGTAAGTTTTGGTTGAAACTTTTCTCCAAATAATATCTTATTCTTGATTTTGGCTATTTATGGACCTTATTTGGACCTTGGCTAGTTCTTTTTCCATCCAAGCACTAATTGATTAGTTGTGAACCAAATCAAGTGATTAAGTTGTCCAGGGCAACAGATCTTTGTTTTATTTTATCTATGTATTCAGAGTGTTAGCCAGGAAAAAATCTTATTGGTATATTTAGGCTACCCTTGGCTAGCGTATAATTAAAAAAAAAAAAATTATTGAATTCCAACATTTGAAAAAGTTAAAGACAAGCCATGGCTCATGCCTATGGTCCCTAACTCAATTTATACGAACAATATAAGGCTCCACATAATCAAAATAATAACACATTTTCTTAGATAAACACATTTCATTGAAATTATTTTTTAATTATTATTATTTTTAATTCTTGTTATAATCCTCAGCAGGATTAAAATATATCTTTATATTCTATAAATGTAAAGTTATGAAAAAGTTAATTTTTTAACTTGTTTCATTCTAAGCAATTTTCTTAAGCTTTTGCATATTTATATTGGGCCTAATGATGGAACCATGCAGTTCTTTTGTGTTCATTTGGCCTATATAAATATTATGCACCTACTAAAATAAATTTAAAGCAAATACTAACACTCCAGCAGCTATCTTGCAGCCTCAGTACAACAAAGCAACTTCTCCCAAGTCCCATTTCTTCCCCTAATCTACATCTTGTGATCATTTACTTTTCAGCATGGGTTTCCTAACAGCTGCATAAACACCAATGTTTTTTATAAGTAAAATGTTTTTAACTGTATTTAAAAAAAAAAATTATTTATGTTCTTCATTAAAAATGTTCATTCACAATAACTTGACCTTGGATTAGCTGTCTGCTTAAGGGTTTAAGCGATTTTCAAACTTTTTTTAATTAGTTTTGCCTGATTTATGAGTATTTGTTTAATTATAAAAAAAAAGAACCTGTTTTTAATTTTGATTCCTCTAAAATAAACAAATATCCTTCCCCCTAAAATAGACAAAAATCTTTTTCTTTTGTGAAGACATGTTTGGCTAAATCAAATATATTTAAAATACAAATAAATGAAATAATTTGCTTTCAAAATTTTCTTTCTGGGTTTTAACTTATCTGTTTATTGTTTATATAATTTTTTTTATAAAGTCCTTAAAAGAGAATGGAAAGAATCTTACATCTAGGATTTTTTTAATGTGAATTCACCTCCCCAAGGCCATGAAGGCCACTACAATCGGGGCGGCTACTTAAATTGTGGTTGCAACCCTTGTTCAACTCTTTAACTCCGAAACACAAAACTCTATGAACAAGGCTGCTGTGCAGAGAAACAAGTTGACCATGGTACTACCAGGGACATGGTGGGGATTAAACTCAGTACAATATTTAAAATATCCTGTGAAAAATATTACAAATGTTGTGCAAAAAAATTAAATTAAAAAGTATTAAATGGTAAAAAGCATCATCACCAATAATTTCCAACCATGATTTTTAAGCGTAATAGCAATTTTAGGTTACAAGACAAGTCAATGATTTTCGAGAGAAAAAAAAGTGAAATATGTTCTATATATGTATCTGCAAATGTAAAGTGTGGATAAAAAAAAGCTATTAAAAAATAAAAAATAAGAAAATAATCCTATGATAATCAGAAGACTATTGAACCATTTGAAGTACCAAACTTGAAAATTAATGCTGAAAATTACAACATATGATCAGTTGGCAGCATCTAAATGTTACTGAGATTAAACATTTTGTCAAGATATTAATGAACTGAAAATAGTTTTGTTAAGTTATTGATGGACTGAACTTATGGTGATACTGGTACAAATTAATCAATGGGTAGTAGTAATAGTATCAAAAACAGCTAAACTGCATAAGCTCAAAAAGGGAATTTCCGCGATATTGAAATATTGCCTTGTCTATATTGAAATAGAGAATGAAACTTTGTAAACAAAATTGTAAAAAAAGTAATTTTATCTAAAATCCAAAAAGCAGAATAAGATCTAAATAGCTCAAAAGGGAATAAGTTTGAATAGGGACTTTCTGGATTAACATCAAAATAGAGAAAATACTAAAAAAACTTTTTTGAACTGATAAACTGCTTGCCCAAACCAAACCCTCAGTCGATGTAGCAGCACTTCTTGCATGTTCTACCTATTTGTCAGTCAATGTAGCAACACTCCTTGCATGTTCTACCTCTTTGCTAGTTTTTTGACAATATTCCTAAATCCAAATTTCAATATTATTCTGTATAGGCATTTTGGACATGTCTTCTAAATGAATTTTTTTTTTTTTTTGGACATGTCTTCTAAATAAATTTTTATTTTTATTTTTGAATTAATTACTTAAAATTAATTTTCGATATTAATCCCAACCAGCAATTTTAGTCAAGAGCTAATACAGCAACCAGTAGCTCAAGCTATTTGTTGTTGTATTAGCTCTTGACTAATATTGTTAATTTTAAATACAGAAGTAGAGATTCAACTAAAAAAGAAATAGAGATTGGAATGGACTTCAGAGAGTTTAGATTTTCTTTTGCTTTTCGTTTTTTAAACGATGCGCTGCTCTATTTCAAAAGTTTATGTTCCAACATAAGATTGATAATAAAGTTTATGTTAAAAAATAACATTGATAATAATTTTTTTTTTAACATCTCCACTTTCAGCAAGGCTGCAAGCAACCACTATTATAGTTGATAGTTACTGTAAGAGAAAAGATGAAGTTTTTAAAGCAAGATAACAATTAACAGTCAAATTAAAAGATCAGAATTTATTAAAATTGACGAAAAATATTTTTGATGCACTTGAAGGAACAGTAAAAAGATGAGACTTAAATGAGTGTTAGAATGGTTGAAGACTGCAAAAAAAAACAAACTGCAAAAGCAGTTTCAATTATGTTTACAATTCTTTTACAATGTTCAGAGATAACATTGATAACAAAATTTATGTTACAAAATAACATTATTAACAAAGTTTATGTTCCAAGATAACATTGATAACTGGATTTATGTTACAAGATATTATTGATAACAAAGTTTATTTTTAAAGATAAAACTCTGTGATTTGTGGAAATCTCAGAATGATTGTGTTAACTAGAAATTATCTGGAGATTGTTGATCAGTTACTTTCTGTTGATCAGTTACTTTCTGTTGATCAGTTACTTGCTGTTGATCAGTTACTGTTGTTGCTTCATATGCAGGGGTTAAAAGAATACTTCTATTCTTTGGTGTTGTGCATTCAAACATCCAAAATCAACTAGAAATTGACAAAGCAGGTTTATTGTGTTTTTTAATCAAATTATTGATTCATTAGAATCAATACGTTTTTTTAGATTGAATCTTCAAAATTTTGAAAATAAGTTAACAAAAAATGTAATGAAATAAAAAATGTTTTTACATGTTTCAAATCGGTTTAGTTATGATTTTATAAAATAGTTTTGATTAAATCAATTTTTTTTAAATTAACTATGTGATTAAACAAGGTTTTTTAATAAAAAAATTGTAAAGAAATCTTATATAAATCACAAAAATCCTGAAATCAACCCTGAAATATGTGTGAGCATATATGAATGTTTGTGTATGTGTGTGAAATATGTATGTGAGCATATATTAGTGTTTGTGTATGTGTGTGAAATATGCGTGTGAGCATATATGAGTGTTTGTGCATGTGTGAAATATGTGTGAGCATGAGTGTTTGTGTATGTGTGTGAAAAATGTATGTGAGCATATATGAGTGTTTGTGTGTATATACATGTGTATATACATGTAAATGAATGTATATCAGTGTTTGCATATGTGTGTGAAATATGTATGTGAGCATATATGAGTGTTTGTGTGTATATACAGTCTCAGAACATATTATTAGCTCACCTTGTAAATTAAAATTTGTGTTTTTTCTATCCCTGCTGTTTTGCTATGTTTTGCTTTGCTTTTTTAGGTGTAATGTTTCTTTCAATTATTGTGATTATTACATTAGCTTTATATTAATTTTACTTCCATTTATAAGTTCTGAGTTTGATCCCCACTAGGGCTTCTCATTTCCCGCAATTTTCAAATCCCGGGATTCCGGGATAAAAAATTTTGTATTCCCGGGATCCCGGCAATTTTTTATAAGCACAAATTAAAAGAAAAAATTATCTTATAAATATAAAAATAACACAAAAATCAGTTTTAATTCAAGATCATAAACAAAAAATACAAAATAATTATGAAAATAAAATAAACAAAATAAAAACAAACTTCATGAAAGTTATTATAATTAATTATTTTTAAAAAAGTTTTTTAAAAAGCACAAATAATTTATAGAGTTATCACTTAATGATGACCGCATTTTTGTGACAAATAGACCAGCACCAGAAAAAGCTCTTTCAGATTCAACCGAAGTCGATGGGATGGTCATCAAAGCATTAAATAATTTGTCCAAATTACTGGTGCGCTTTCCGGTAATTTCGAAAATATTCATTTCTTTTATGATGTTTTTAACATCATAGGAAATGTATTCTGCACTCTCGATTCGCGTTACATTCAAAATTGCATCATCCAATTTCTGTTGGAGGTTAGAAGACCTAGTTAAGTGAATTGGCTCTTCCAACATTAAAGCACCAGCCTCATCATCACTACTATTAATTATTTCTTCGATATCAGCAGAAGTACTTCTTGTGCCAGTATCCGAATCAGAAATAAAAAGTTTAGCAAATAATTTCTTAGCTGTAGAATATAATGCAGATTTAGAAGGCAATGTCATTACCGAATCTATTTCCGATGGATATTGATAATTTTTCGGATTATTTAAATATTTTACTAAACCAACTAAATTTTTATTCCGTCGTTCGACTACTCTCTGTCGCACAGATTGAAGCATTTTAGAAGAAAAACTATTTTTATTCTTGCTCAAGTCATCCAGTATGAATAATAATACACCCTCTGCTTCAAGTAGTGTGGCGTTTCTTCGGCCAAGTCTTTCAATGCCAATTTTTAGTGGTTGCAACGCCGTTATTACAACGTTAATTAGTAAATATTCTTGCTCCGAAATGTTGTCAATATTAAGAGTTCGCAATTTTAAGTCCATTAAGGCTTTCAATATACAAGTTTTTAAGGCAATAAATCGTTCGAGCATTGCAAGAAGGCTGTTCCACCTTGTTTTTACATCCAGTATCAACTTAAGTTCTTTATTGTACTCAATTCTAACGTATTTTTGAAGAATTTCATTTTTAAGTGATGATTTACGAAACATTCGCACCATTTTTCGGACTTTCTGAATTATTTGAGCAATACTAACATTATCTTGTAGCTCATCATTGAATTCTACGTTTCTTAAATTAAATAAATCGCCGTATTGACTTGATTGACAATCAAATGAAGTTACATACTCGCTGTCGATCTCTTCATTCTCGTTCTCACTCTCATCATCTTCACTATTATTGTCTTCTTCCAGATTTTGACTATCAAATTCGTTATGCTCACTATCTGAT
Source organism: Hydra vulgaris (assembly GCF_038396675.1). NCBI lineage: Eukaryota > Metazoa > Cnidaria > Hydrozoa > Anthoathecata > Hydridae > Hydra > Hydra vulgaris. The sequence continues at coordinate 52,413,068 of NC_088928.1, forward strand.
GCATCTAAAATTCTAGCTTTTTTGTAGAGAACATCACAAACTGATAAATGCAGACCATGTGCATAACATAATTGGTGCTCAATACCGCTTAATCTTCCAAATTTTTTCATAACTGATGCACCATCAGTTACACTAGAAATTATATGGTTCTTTGTAGATAAATTAAATTCCGATAATTTAGTTTCAACCATATCAACTATTTTTTCCGCAGGAAGTGCACCGAATATTCTAATCATGCCCAGGTTCCAAAACTTAGTTAAGGAATGCACATTTATATTCATATAGTGACGGTTTTTTAACGAAGTGTATTCGTCCATCGAAATAGAGAATCTTGCGCCATCTGAAATTAGCATAGTCATTTCCTTAATCACAACTTGTTTTGCTAAATGGTATTGGCTTTTTACCATACTCATAACATGTGAAGGGTTTTTAGGTAACATCATACCTTTATCAGATAAAGTTTTTCTTATATATTCGGATTTTGTAATGCTATTAATAGAAAATCCATCGACAGCAGCCATCTTTGAAACAATTTCTTCAATAGATTTCTCTTTTACAAACGAAGGGATTTTACGTTGGACATTTCCTAATTTAAAAGCTGTGTTTTCTTCATGTGGACTTTTCTTATTAACTTCAATTTCAATTTCCTTGTGAACATTTTTTAAATGACGAAGAAGTCCACTTGTAGAGAATCCTTTACACATTATTGTTGCTTTGCATTTATTGCAAATAGCTGATTCTGTTTTTTTTTCGCGTGTAAAATATTTCCAAGCTTTTGATCCACTTTCACTTGCCATGATAGGGTTATCTAATTTGATATTTTACATTATAGCAATGAAAAATGAATTAAATACTGCATTATAAAAAATTTGTTATAAAAAATTTAACAACTTACAATTTGCTTTCTGATCCTGAAACTTCGATTAAATCAATAAATCAAGACCAATAAATCAATTAATTCTATCTAGCTAATATATAAACCTAAACGAAAATTTATTGCCATCTATATTATGTTTTTTAATTAAGCGAAAATCTTGGGAAATTTGGGTCAAAATCCCGGGATTGCGGGATGCAATTTTACTACCGGGATCCCGGGAAAACGGGATCCCAGGATCCCATTTGAGAAGCCCTAATCCCCACCATGTTCCTGGTAGTACTGCGCTCAACTTTTTCACTGTGATAAAATTAATGTTAAATGACATTAACTTGAAGTTCTGGAAAGTTTCCTTTTAAGGAACTCTACCCAGATCTAAACCCCATAGAAAATATATGTGAGTTAATAAAGAAAGAAATTTTTGTAGAAAAAATCACAAAAGCATTAATTGGCATTGGAGCCATTGAAAGTAATGGTTTTAAATTGGATTTACAGTATGCTTAATGGTTTTCGAAATATTAAGAATTTATGCTAATAAACATTTATGTTATTTTGTGTATTTTGTGTTGAAAAAGTATATATATTTTATTTAAAAGTTTATAACTGTATTTAAAAAACAAAAATAAGTTTTACTTCTAGAAAGGCAAAAAATAATTTGATTGGAGACTTTAAATATATGCACTTATATTAAAAAAAATATTATAAAAGTATAGGAAGTTTAATATTTAGCCAGCTTGAAAAATATGAATTAAAATTAATTAACATACAGGTAGAAAATAAAATTAGTAAAAACAACATTACTAATAGAAAATCTATTTGGAGTATGCTTATCAATATTACTATATAAATCTATTGCAATGATTGCAATTATAATCTAAATAAATAATAACTAAATAAACATATATTGAGAATAGTAACTAACATACCATTGACCGAGAAGTCTGAGATTGAGTAATAGACTGAGGTTTTGATTTTTGCAAGTCTAGTTCTAGTCTTCTTTTTTATGTTTTTCAGAATCTGTTAAAATGTGTGTTATGTGTTTAATGTTCAAACAATTGTTTTTTTTATCAATATTATTTTAAATATTTTCAGGAACTGTTGTGGAAGTATTTTGTGACAACTTAACTAAGGTAATTATTATTATATGGAAAAAAATCATATTGATAATGGTTTAAAAAAAAAACAAGAAGATATTTATTTTCCAGGGACATTTTGGGGTTTAAGATCCTTCTGTTACAAATCTGTAACACTTGCTAGACAAGTGATTTACTACTCCAAAAAATTTTTCAAAGATAATAAAAGTGACTTAAGTTATAACTCAAGTAGTATTTTTTTGATAAAGTAACAGTTTTTTTTTTAGCATCAGTATCAACAAATGTTGTATAAATAATCAATAAATTTGATATAGTAACTGTAGTTTTTGTTGAAGCCTTTGTATCATAAAATGTTTTATTAAAAATTATTTAAAGTAATAAAAACAAAACTTTAATCATTTTAAACTTAATGTTATTTATGTTGAACTAATTGACCTAAAATAGCTACCTATATAGGGTAAAAAACATAAATTCCATTAACCAAAAAAATTAAAAAACCAAGTACTAAGTCAGAGAGAAAAAAATATTTTCATTTTTTTACTTAGTTGTCAAAGACTTAATTGATAAGATTCAAGTTTTTTACATCTTTGCAGTATTTAAAACTATATTTTGTCTTTCATATTTGTCTAAAAGGTTTTGTTTTTTATACTTTTCTTTAAGGTTAAATTTTTTGTATAGATAACATCTTAGGGTTATACTCTTGATCGCCCAAAATAAGTAACAGCATATATAAGTGGTTCTGTTTGTAATTATTTTTTTTGGAAACAGTAAAACCAATTTTTAAAGTTTACAGCATTTTTAATGTAAAGTAACAAAAAGATTTTAAAAGGTCAAATCAATCTCTGTCTTGTAATGATAACATGAAAATCTACATCTAAAGCACCACCTAACTGTTTTAATATATCTTTTACTAATATTCATGGTCTGCAAAGCAACCATCCATCAGTTGAATCTTACCTCTTGCAAAGTTCACCATACTTGCTTGCTCTTAGCAAGACTAATTTAAATTCTGCTATTCCTTCTTCTGATTTCAGTGACGATGGGTACTATTCTTTGATTTGCAAAGATTCCAATAGTCACATGCTTGGCTTGGGGTATACATACACATCAATTCACCTATTTGTTGTGAAATCAGGTTCGAATCCTTTGATCATTCTTTTATTTGCTTTTACTTAGCACATCTTCACTCTTTCAACTTTCTCTTTGTTCTTTATTGTTCTCCTTCTTCCCAAGACTGCACTTATTCAGATGTAATAGATGTAATTTCTGATCAAATTGACCATGCCCTCTCACTCTTTACCCCTGTGCCAATGTTGTTGTTATTGTTGACTTTAATGCTCATCACACTGAATGGCTTGGCTCTAACACCATTGACTCTGCTGGCACTAAAGCCTATAACTTCTGCATTTCTCAATCTCTTACTCAGATAGTTAACTTTGTTACTCGTTTTCTCAACTAACCTAATCATTTATCTTTACTCCTTGAATTATGTCTGGTCTCTGATCCTAGGTTGTGTTTGATTTCTCCTTTTTCTCCTTTAGGTGGTCCTGACCATGCTATGATCTCTTTAAATCTTTCATCTTGCACTTCATTTTTGCACTAATCCTATCAACGCACTACTTACTTCTACCCTAAAGCTGAGGGGGTTTCTTTTTGTGGTTTTCTTTGTGACATTCCTTGGGTTGATGTTTTTTCCCTCTCAGGTGAAAAATGCACCTCCTACGTAACTTTCTGGATTCAGGCAGGAGTGGAAGCTTTTATTTCTTCTTGTCGGTCTCATTCTACTCCACGTCAAGTCTCATTCTATTCCACGGTTTTCACCTTCTTGTGCAGCTGCTATATCTAATCGTAATCATTTTTTTCATCTTTTTCAAAAGCGCAACTCTCTTGAAAACAAGCTGCTATTTATTATTGCAAGAAAGCGATGTAAAAAGGTGCTGTCAGATGCTAAGCTCCATTATTTCTCAGTTCATTAAATCTTGAATCTTATCTCAGAAGTTAGGGTCTAGAGACTTTTAGATAATCTTTAACTGCGTTGTTAACATGAGAGGTCTAAAATTCAATTTTACATTCGATTTTATTGTGCATTAGAGAGGCTAGGGCTATTGCTCTTGAGATATCTAAAGGTTTCGACAAAGTTTAGCATGCTGGTTTTCTCCATAAGTTTGTTTCATTTGGTGTGTCTAGGAAAGTTTTTGAGTTTTTAAATTGTTTTTTTCTAACGGCTTTATTAAAGTCATCCTTGAAGGCCAACACTCTTCTTTATTTCCAGTAACTTCTGGGGTACCTCAAGGTTCTATCCTTGGTCCTGTTTTGTTTCTTATCTATGTTTATAATCTTCCCAACAATCTTACATCTAAAGTAGCTCTTTTTGCTGTTAACTCAACTTTATACTCCTGTCTTGACAAAAAGTATTTTTTTTCCAATTGCTTCGAACAGGCAGCCGATCTTGAATCTGATCTCACTTCTGTAACAGATTAGGGCTCACAGTGGCTCGTAAATTCTCCAACAAAACTCAATTATTTATTGCAAACAAAAACTCCAACAAAACTCAATTATTTATTGCAAACAACTATCCCAGTAATGTCAATATTCCTATATTCATGAATTACAACCCTCTCACTGAGTCCTCTTCTTTACGTCTTCTCGGGTTATCGTTTACAACTGACATTTCATGATAACCATATATACAATCGATTGTTAAAAATGTCAGAGAATGGTTCAGAAATCAATACTTTTTATATTTATAACTTTCTGTTGCAAAACATTTGTTAGTTTATCTTGTTACGGCTTAGGGTTTATTAGTAGTAATGAGGCAATTGCTTGGGCTATTAAACGGTGTTCTGAGTACTATCTATGCTTTGAGTCAAGTTCTTCAATCTAATTTAAAAATGAATAAAGTACCAAAAACTATAAAACACAAAAAACCATCATCATCACCAAGTTCTCTAAACCTATCATTCACTAATATTCGTGGTCTTCGAAGTAACTTTTCTTCTGTTGAGTCTTATCTCTTGCAAAGTTCACCAGACCTACTTGCACTTTGTGAGACTAATTTGAGTTCAGCTGTCTCATCTTCCCATCTTAGTGTTGATGGTTATCTTCCTTTAATTTGTAAAGACTCCAATAGTCACATGCTTGGCCTGGGCATTTACATTCATAAAAATTCACCCATTTGTCGAGAAACTAGGTTTGAATCCACAGACTATTCTTTCATTTGCTTTCGCTTAGCACCATTTCACTCTATTGCCTTTCTCTTTGTTCTATATCGCTCTCCTTCATCTCAAGACTGCACTCTTTTTGACATTATTTCTGATCATATTGACCAAGCCCTCTCTCTTTATCCATCAGCTAATATAGTTGTTGTCGGTGACTTTAATGCTCACCACTTTGAATGGCTTGGCTCTAGTGTCAGTGACTCTGCAGGCATTAAAGCCCACAACTTTTGCCTTTCTCAATCCCTAACTCAAATAGTCAACTTTCCAACTTGCTTTCCTGACAACCCAAATCATCTACCTTCTCTACTCGACTTATGTCTTGTTTCTGATCCTAGTCAGTGCTCAGTTTCTCCACATTCACCCTTAGGTTCTACTAATCACAGTTTGAACTCTCTAAAACTAATATCTCATTCTTCTTCATCACCTGAATCCCCCTATTATTGAACCTCTTACAACTACAGTAAAGCTGACTGGGATTCTTTCTGTGATTTTCAAATTTGCTTCTTACATAACTTCATGGATTCAGGATGGCATGGAATCTTTTATTCCCTCTCGATGATTCCAGGTCATGTCTTGTTTTCCAGCCTGCTGGAAAACGGCATCTGTTATCCCTATTTTCAAAAATTCTGGAGAGCGATCTGATTCGTCTAACTACCGTCCCATAAGTCTTCTTCCTATCATAAGTAAGGTTTTTGAATCTTTAATTAACAAACACTTAATTTCTCATATTGAATCTAATAACTTACTTTCTGACCATCAATATGGATTTCGATCTTCTCGTTCTACAGCTGATTTGCTAACAGTAATAACTGACAGGTTTTATCGTGCATTAGATGAAGTGGGAGAGGTTAAGGTCATCACTCTTGACATTTCAAAAGCTTTTGATAAAGTTTGGCATGCTGGTCTTCTCCATAAGCTTTCTTCTTATGGTGTATTCAGCAACATCTTTAAGATTATTGAATCCTTCCTTTCCAATCATAGCATAAAAGTTGTCCTCGATGGACAACACTCTTCTTCTTATTCTGTAACATCAGGGGTTCCTCAAGGTTTTATCCTTGGCCCTACATACATTAACGATCTTCCAGATATTCTCACATCTAAGGTGGCATTGTTTGCTGATGATACTACCATTTATTCTTGTCGTGATAAGAAACCAACACCCTCTGATTGCTTGGAGGGGGCATTTGAGCTTGAAAAGGATCTCACTTCTGCTACAGCATGGGGCTCACAGTGGCTGGTGAACTTTAATTCAGATAAAACTCAATTTTTTTCAGCCAATCGTTATCACAATAATTTAGATCTTCCAATATTTATGAACGGTGATGTACTCGATGAGTCACCTACTCTTCATCTTCTAGGATTAACTCTTACTTCCAATCTTTCTTGGATATCATATATCAAATCAGTTGCAAAATTAGCATCTGCTAAGGAAAACTTTGGATTCTATTCTCTATCTCTATAAATCTCAAATCCGGCTTTGTATGGAATACTGTTGCCATATCTGGGGCGGATCTTCTAATGATGCCCTTTCTCTTTTAGACAAGGTGCAAAAACGCATTGTAAACATAGTTGGACCTGCTCTTGCAGCCAACCTCCAACCATTATCACATCATCATAATGTTGCTTCTCTTTGTCTTTTCTACTAATGCCATCTACTAAAATTCATTCTTGTGTTACTTGTCATTCAATTAAGTCTCATCCTTTTTTCTGTGACTGTTCCTAAGTGCTCCAAAAACACTTATTTGTCTAGTTTTTTTCCTCGAACATTAGGTCTTTGGAATTCGCTTCCTTCATCTTGCTTTCCTGATTCATATAATTTGCAATCTTTTAAGTCATCCATCAATCGTTTTCTTGCTCTACAATCTTCATCTTTTCTCTTTCAGTAACTTCCAACTTTAATTAGTGGCTGCTTGCAGCCTTGTTGGAAACAAAGATGTTTTAAAAAAAAAAAAAATTGTTTAACCGATGGCATTTTAATATTTTTATCCTGCATTTGATAATAATTAAATAATAAATAATCTAAACTTTTTGCATTACTTAGAATTTTTATGAGAAATAGTTTATTTTGACTTTATTTACAGACAATATTGTTTATTCTTAAGATGATGTTTACAAGCTTTAATTTAACAGCTGAATGTACTTAAAGGTTTGTTACCATAATGTTGTTTTTAGAATAATTTTATTTTGTGTTTTCTATTGTTACACTTGAAAGTAACCTATTTAAACATTGTTATTTATATGTGTTCAAGTATAGCCTACATTTTTTCTATATACTATAGCGGCATAAAGTAAGTATACACCATTGAGTTTTGCATACATTTATTATTTTAAGCAATTAAAAACACTGTAAATTGTTGCAAACACAATTTTTATTTATCAGAATCATCAAAAACAACACTCTGTATCAAGAGCATGCAGTTTGATCAATATTTAGTATGGTAACCTCGCGCTTTAATAACATGTTTCATACGGTTTGGCATTGACTCAAACAGGCGAGTAATTGTAACATCATCAATATTGTTCCATGCATCTTGCAAAATTAACCAAAGACTATCCAAGTTAAATGGCCTCTTTCCTTCTATGTTCTTTGCCATAACGCTCCACAAATTTTCAATCGGATTCATGTCCGGGCTCTGAGCAGGCCAATCAAGTACTGCCACCTGATTACGCCGAAGAAAATCTGTGACAGTCTTGGCCTTGTGGCATGGTGCATTGTCATGCTGAAAGAAGAACGAGTTAAGTTGCCCAAACAGTGCACTAGCAGAAGGAAACATTGTGTTTTGCAGTACATCAATGTACTGGTGTTGGTTCATACTTCCAGTACATCGATAAAGGTGCCCAAGCCCATAGCCAGACATACACCCCCAAATCATTAAACTCTTTCCTCCATGCTTGACAGTTGGCGCAATACAGTTTTTACTGAATTTTTCACCAACTCTTCTTCGCACAATTACTCGTTTGGAACTAAGGAATAACTCGAAAGAACTTTTATCACTGAACAGGACATGTTTCCAATCATCTACTGTCAAGTCTTTGTGTGCTTTGGCAAATGCCAATCGTCAACGAACGTTTGTAGCTGAAAGCAGTGGCTTCTTTGTAGCCACACATCCACGAAGATCTGCTTTCAGAAGGCGCTGACGTACAGTTCGAGTTGCCAGAGTAACCCCATGTTCTTCAGAAAGTTTTCGACCGAGTTGAAGGGCAGTGAGTCTACGATCCTACAAGGACATTCGAACTAACACTCTGTCAGTGTGTGGAGTTGTTTTCTTTGGTCTTCCAGATCGCCTCTTATCAGCTGTTGAACCAGTTTCGATATTTTTATCAACTATTTTCTTAATACCCATTGGTGTTGCTTTAAGTTCTCTGGCTATTTTTCTTAAACTTGCACCTGTTTCTACCAAGAACACTGCGCAAAGTCTTTCTTCTGTTGTCAGTCGACGATATTTGGGCATACCTTCAAATATAAAAATGAATAATTACACAAAATATATCAGACAAATGGCCAAATATGAATAATGAAAAACCAAAGACATTAATTAATCAGTATTAGCTTAAACTAACAAATTGTAACTAAAAATTCTCTAAAACCCAACATGCATCTCAACAATGGATAATAATAATTTATTAATGACTTGGCCTAAAGTCAAAACTGGTCAGAACCATTTTGAAAGTTATTTGGACAATGAAAAAAAGTTATTTGTTAATTGTTATTAAAAACTTAGTTATAATAACAATACTATAACATTGTAAAACAATTACTAACCTCTTCAAAATTTGCACAATTAAACAATACAAAGTTAACTCTTTAAAGTTTAATTTTTAGTACACAACATGAGTCACACTTGCTATTGTAAACAGGAAGTGCAAAGAATATTGATTAAGTAAATTCACAGAATGCAATAATTGCTTCTATTATGTTTCTAAAAATAAGAAATACCACATTAAACTATTATTTTTACGAATTGGGTAGGGTGTATACTTACTTTCTGCCGCAATAGTATATATATTTTTTATTTACAATTCACCTCCCAAGGCCATAAAGGCCATTCCAGTAGAGAAGGCTACTTAAGTTATCATTACAACCCTCTCTCAACCTTATAACTCTGAAACACAAACTTTGACAAACAAGGCTGCTGCAGGGAGAAACAAGTTGAGGCCAATACTACCAGGGACATGGTGGGGATAGAACATCACAAAATAAAATTATTCTAAAAACAACTTAATTATCTATAAATAATTTAGATATCTAAATGACATGTGATTGTTGTTTAGATATCGAAATTATAAAGATTATAAAATTATATAAAATTATAAAATTATAAAAATTATAAATTTATAAAGAGTTCTGCTTATGATAGTATCATTTTCTTTTTAAAATTGAAATAAAAATCATTTCTATAAAATTGTATTTTTTTGAAAAATTTCTTTTCATAGTAAAAAAAACTAAAAAATGTATATTTTTTTAACCGAGTTTTTCTAATATCTTTTAAAATAATGGTTTGGCTCTGATTTGGGTCCAAGTATTTGTTTATCATTATTGATTCCAAAAATTTATGTGAGGCGATTTTTTTTTTTCCGCATTAAATTTATATTAAAAAAACTGTTTTTCTGATGGTGTTCCATTTTATTTTAATAGCGTTTGCTTGCAGTTTGCAAATGACCACAAATGTTTTTGTTAACTGGGTTATGTAATATATCTCGTCTTTTATAGTGCCCTGTGGTCTTGTTTGCTCATAATTGATATTTAACTGAAGCTATAGCCAAGTACGTAGAATTATCGAGATGGTTTATCTTTTTGTTAACTATTGCTTTTGTCATGCTGAATGCGTAATGTGAGTATTACTGAATATTAGGCATGCCTTGATAAATTTACTACTGCCCACCAATAGTCAACTTCTGTCCACCAATAGTGTGGGCTTAGATGTACGGGCTTCCCATCAGCAAATACAGGTGGAAACGCTATATATATCTGAAGTTGCATAACTAATACTACTTTATTCATATCTATAATGGAAAAGAAAGGTAGGAGTTTTTTTTAGCATTCTCTCTGTAATTTCGTGACTTTGAGACATTCGGTCTCAAAAAATTTAGTTGTTAAAAAGAAGTTTATTAAGTAAGTAAACTGATGATTCAAGATAGGCTTTTAGCAAAGTCTTAAAAAGTGATGATTTTGAATCAGGATTTCAAATAATTATTCTTGATAAATTTTTTTCAGCATTACTTTCATGGTATATATTGGTATTTAATGGTATTTAATTAAAATGGCGATACATTTTTTTATCTTTTAGGTTTAAAACTTTAAACTTTGTTCCTGTTTTATTTTTTAACATCTTTGGCTAAAAAAACAAGTTAAAATTGTTTTCACCAGTTCAGTTTGCTTGTTATAAATTTGATTGACTAATATGTCTTTTTGTTCAAAAGGTAAAATAGATTTAGGAGTAGGAAGAATTTCAACGTACAAGTTAATATAAAGTAAGGTTTCACTACTTTGGAAAAATAAACTTTTAACAGTTCTGTCTTTTTGTTTTGAGTATTGTTTGTTATCTTTTTCTGTTACATTTTCAAAATTTTGAATACACAATGATCTTTAGACATTTCCTGTGCATATTCAATCATATAGGATGTTACAGATATTGAAAAGATTGTGTTCTCAAATAAATGCAAGTGTCATAGCTTCTGCATTTGATGTCCAGTCTCTAAAACTTACAATAGGTTTAATGGCAGATTTCACTGTATTTGTGCAATTACTGCCAATATGCATGTTATCCGGAGTGCTGTATGGCAGTATACATATATCTTTTTTTTTAATTAGTAAAAAATGACAACTGTATAGCTTCGTTTGACCTAATCACTGCATAGTTTTGACGATGTATTTTAGACTTTAAGTGGCTGAGTAAAAAATTTTTACCTTCACTTCCATAGTAAAAGTTTTTTCCTACATGTTGTACATGGTACCTAAAACATCAAATCAAATAATATAAAATTATGATGTAGTTACATACTTAAATATTCAGTTAGGGAATAAACTTACTGCTCCAGCTTTATCTACTTTTTTATATAGACTGAATAATACTCTTCATTATTATCTTTCTCTTGAAGCCAAATCCTGTGGAATTTGTTTTTTAATAGTTTTGTCTCAGAAATCTTAGATAAACTCTTAACATCCATTTTATAATTTTTTCTTCGTGATCATATTAATTAACAATAAAAACTTTTGAAAACTTTTAAACAGAATTTACATCAGTTAACTTAAAAAAAAAAGGAATTTCTAATATTCAAACAAGTTAATATGAATGAATTAAAAAATAAAAAATTGTTGCAAAAATTGATCTTCTGAAAATTTCAATTATAGTAAAGACATTTGCCTAAATGCAAACGTTATTGTATTTATAAGTTGATATAATTTTTTTACAAATAAATAGCAAAAACATCTGGAAATTTCAGGAAACTTTAAGGAGTTTAAAGTGATTTCCTGTAAAAAACTTATCTATGCAGGAGTAAGAAAATGACAAACACGCTACAAAGAGGCAACCTTAGCAGATAAAATTGCCAATTATTATAAAAGGAAACAAAAAAACATATTTTTTTAAACTTCTTTTAAAAATTGTTAATTTTATCTTAATATATAAGAGGAGCTAATGGATGTCAATATGAACATCTGTTTGGTGTTCAACATTGAATTCCATAATAAAATTGAATTCCATAAAAAAATTGAATTCCATAATAAAATTGAATTCCATAATAAAATTGAATTCCATAATAAAATTGAATTCTAAGGAGTTATCCATAACACTAATGATATAATAAAACCTAACTCAGAGTGTCTTCCAAATCAGGGAAATCATGAAAAAACAGGAAAAAGTAAGGGAATCCAGATATCTGCAGAAAAGTCAGGAATTAACCAGGGGATTAAAATTAATTTTTGGAAAAATCAGGAAGAAATCAAGAAAATTAACTTAAGTAGATTGTAGATATAAAAATAGTATAAAAATTTGTTTTATAGTTTTATAAACTTCAAATATAGGTTGTACTATGTATATTTTTGCAATTAAAGAGTATTTTTCTATAAGTATTTAAGTCTAAGTTTTCTGAAGTTGAGTGTGGGTAGCTTAAAATAAAATTAGGGAAAACAGGTAATGGATCAATGAAATATCAGGAAAAAGTCAGGGAAATCCATCCTAAAATATTGGCAGATTAAAAAGTTGAAGGCAAAAAAAAAAAAATTTACTTTGTTTTCGAAGATTTATCACTTCAAAGATATGTGTTGATCACAAATGCTGTATTCATACAGTCACAGCTTTATTATCAAACTAAGATGTAATATGTAGAACAAGAATTTTTTAAAACTAACAATGTTAATTCAGTTACAACATTTTAGGGAATATTAAAGACCTTGATGGACATTAAAAGCTACTTTGTGTCTTTCTTGAATACAGATCAAAATAGTGTTATGTTACCCTTAACTTATGTGGTTTTGCTGTCATTTAATGAAAATCAGTTAAATCAAATGATGACTTCAATTCAGAAGTTGATTCAAAGACAAAAATTTTAAGAACATAAGAACTCTCAAATAGTTTTTATAAAATTGCTGCAAGTTTATATTCATCTTTTTGAAATAAAAAAAGGGTGCAAAGCTGTTTTTTCTTACCTTTTTTTTCCTCGGACCCAACATCAACATAGTTTGTAGCTTTTATCTTATATATATATATATATATATATATATATATATATATATATATATATATATATATATATATATATATACATATATATATATATATATATATATATATATATATATATATATATATATATATATATATATATATATATATATATATATATATATATATATATATACAGTATTGGACAAAACATTTGCAACCAACATCGAACAATGCTAAAAAATGTTCCTAATTTTACATGTCTTAAAAAAGATACGAACTATACTACCACAGCAAACAGTTCAGGAGTCTGGAGTCATGGCATGCTATGACATGAGCAATTAGCTGACAGGTGACAGCACACAGGCAGAATTTCGTTGAGAAGTGCCATTTTGCAGCGGACAAATCAAGTGCAACTTTTTTGGTTTGTTTCATTTTCTTAAGTCTGGTCCGTGTCAACGTCACAGAAATTTTTAATAATTAAAGGAAGTATCCAGAAGTTTCCAGAAGCATGCAGAAGTTTCCAGAAGTTTCCAAAAGAAGCATCTGGAAGCATCCAGTAGCATCCAGAAGTATTCAGAAACATTCAGAAGCATCCAGACGCATCCAGAAGCTTCCAGAAGCATCGAAAAGAAGCATCTAGAATCTTCCAGAACAGGTTCACACAGGTTCATTTTACTATATAAGAGACATGTAAATCGACATGTAATTCAGTCAGTATATGGAAGTCAATCAGTCACTATTATCAAGACAGTTTATCAAAGTGAGTTTTATCAAAGTGTTTTATCAAAAAACATCAATACAAGAAGTGAAATACAACAAGTGTTTCATTACATCAATACAGTCCACATCCAACCAAGACGTTGTGTTCCACAGAGCATTATTGTATCATCACAAGGTAAATGTAACACGGTAAGCCTTGAGAAGCGTGATTATTTATTTTTATTATTTTTATGACTTCAAGTGCAAAAATGGCTCCTGACAGTCTTGGATTGGAACTAAGAAAGAAAATTATTGGCAATTACGTAAGTGGAATGTCACAAAAAAGTGTTTGTAATAAATATCGCTTGAAAAAATGGACTGTATCAAGATTATGTTCCAAATATCGTTCTACGGGGAAGTTGGCAGCAGATAACAAAGGTGGAAGACCGCGTTCCACCACTTCTAGAGAGGATTCTATGATCGTCAGATCCGCCAAGAAGGATCCCTGGGTATCATCAGTCGAGATACAAAAGCAATTAGAGCTGCCTGTATCGGACTGAACGATCAAACGACGTGCTGTTGAAGCTGGCTTGTTTTCTCGACGCCCTGCAAAGAAACCGCTGATTTCACTAAATAAACAGAAGAAAAGACTCCTGTTTGCTACATCTCATATTGACTGGAATGTGCAGAAATGGCGAACTGTCCTGTTCAGTGATGAATCGAAGTTCAACATCATTGGGAGCGATGGCATTTGCCGTGTACGTCGACCGGCCGGAAAACGCCTCGATTTACGTTACTGCCATAACCGTGAAGCATGGTGAAGGCAATGTAATGGTCTAGGGGTGTTTTTCTGCTAACGGTCTAGGTCCAATACATCGAAACGATGGAATAATGGACCGTTTCATGTATAAAAATATTCTGAAAGATATTATGTTACCTCATGCTGAATGGAATATGCCAATAAAATGGGTTTTTCAGCAAGACAACAATCCGAAACACACTGCAAAAGTAGTCAAGCAGTAGTTTCAAGACAACCACCTATCGGTGATGGATTGGCTGCCTCAATCTCCGGATCTCAACCCTATCGAAAACCTGTGGGAGATCGTCAACCGCAGAATTAATCGTGAAGGTGCTCGTAATAAGGATCATGTGTTTGAACAAATCCAAAAACCCTGGGCAGCGATTCCACAAAGTTTCATTGATCACCTGATCAAATCTATGCCTCGAAGATGCAAGGCTGTGATCGACAACAAAGGATTCGCCACGAAATATTGATAGCGAAATACAGCTTGGTCAACATTTTGTCGAGTTGCACTTGTTTTGTCCAGAAGGAAATCAACTTTTTTTAATACTTTCGATTAATTTATTAATTTTTGTGTACAAATAATGAACTTTGTGATAAATAATACTTGAAGAACTTTGTCTCTGAACAGTTATATAGTTATTTCTCTAAATTGAAAAAATGCAGCACTTTTATATAAAGAAATTAAATTAGCATTATTTGGTTGCACTTGTTTTGTTCGATACTATATATATATATATATATATATATATATATATATATATATATATATATATATATATATATATATATATATATATATATATATATATATATATATATATATATAAATTAGTAAAAAACACTTATCTAACTTTTATCTTCGACTTGAAGTTTCACCATTGCTGGATCATCAGGAAGAGTTACTAAATCTCAAAAAAAATTCAATTTATAGGAAAAAATATTTTACAGGAAGTTATAAATTATTATAAAATATTTTTAATTACTATATTTTTTTGTTAATGGGAAGTTACAGAAAGTAATTATGAAATAATTTTCTTTGGAATGGGGATAGTTTAATTTGGTCATTTGTTTTTATAATTTTTTAAGAGGTAAGAAGATTGTTATATATATATATATATATATATATATATATATATATATATATATATATATATATATATATATATATATATATATATATATATATATATATATATATATATATGTATATATATATATATGTATATATATATATATATATATATATATATATATATATATATATATATATATATATATATATATATATATATATATATATATATATATATGTATATATATTTTAAGCAAAAATAGTAAATTTTATTTTAAATGTTTCAACCTCAAAATATGACTTTTAAGTATCCACTAACAATTATATCAAATTCATAAAAATGAGTGTACCTAAATGTTATTATTTTTTTTGTAGTTGATTATTTAAGCTAACGAGTAGGATTTTTAAATTACAACTGCAGCACTCAATTAAAAATATTAACTAAAATTTAAATTAACTAAAGAAAAATTTTAGTTCTTCTAAAAACCCAGATGAAAGCCATGTACAAACTTAGGTGAAATCATGGTTGTTATGGAGTCATATGGTGAAACATTCATTAAATAGAAAACTATTTTTTGAAATATGTTAATTCCATAATAAGTTTAGCAGTAAATCTTTAATCTATTAAATATTTTTGCATTATAATCCTGACCTTTAGGGCTTCAATCCTCCCCTAATGTTCTTTGCAACTTCAAGCTTGTAATATTTCTTGTAGCTGTCTTCTTTTACTTAGCAAGGTTCATAAATAAATCTTTAAAAAAGTTGAACATATTTGACAAAAGTTGTTAAAAAAGTTATTTTAAAAATGAATGTAGTATGATTACATTAAGTTTAGTTTAAACATTAATTAGGTATTTATACATTTTAAGATTTTCAACTTTTGCTTTTAGATTTTTAACTTAAAATATGTTCGTATATGGCCTGTTTCAGGAAGAGATTTTTGTTCAATTTCTATAGTTCGACATTTAAAAGATAACATATATGGTATTTGCGTAAAAGCGGTAAGAACTTATTTTTAAAGAACTTTTTTAGTTTTAAATAAATTTTTAAATTTTAATGATGTTTAAGCTTTTTCATAATTTGTTTACATGTATTTATTATTTGCTATTATACATTTACCAAGGATGCGGAGCCTTGAGAAGGCATTCTGGTTTGAAAGTTATAAAATTATTTCTTAGTGGTTTTTTAAAGCTCAAAAGATAGAGGCTTATGGGCAAATTTTTGGAATAATTAGTCCAGAAGCCTCTCTTAAAATTTTAAATTAAATTGCAAAATTTTTTTTTTTACTTTTATTAGGATTTTTAGGTTAGAGGAGCAATAAAACCTGGGGCCTTTAAGTATAATGGTGGCAAAGACTCCAGAACTCCTGTCTAAAAAAACAATAAGTTCCAAGTCGTAAAAACTCATTAATTTTTTTCTTATTGCAGATCATAAGTCACTCAATGCTTTAGAGCTCCTGGACAAAGCTGGATACCTTTTGCGACTCCGCATCCCTGGTATTTATTATATTTTGAAATATAATATTATCTATCCGTCATAGGTCATAGTGAACTTTTTCCACTAATTAATTAATTGCTTCAAGTTTTATTAAAATTTGGATTGAAGAGCCAACATACATCAAATGTTAGCAGTTACTTACAAAGAATTGCAACAAGTAGTGTTCTTGATAGAGCAAATTTAATGGTTGCAGTCAGATTGCAATATTTACAGTAATATCATTTTTATCTGGTTGATTTAAAAAAAGAGATTAATAGATTCTGTGAAAACATAGGATTTATAATGAAACTTGTACAACATTTTTTGTTTCAACAATTTAACAAATCTAGTTTTATTTATAATTCAGTGATACTTCATAAAAAACAAAAGTTCTATAAATCAAGGTTTTTAATTTGAAAAGAATATTTTCGTATTTAAGATTTTATATGTTGGAAGGTATCTATCTTGTTTTGTTGATAATATTTTTTATGATGGGGTACTTATATTTATGTGATAACTTCAAACTCTTCTTGCAAACTTCAAATTATTTGTTTCTTTTTTTTTTACATTTCAAATAAAAAGAATTCCAAAAAATTTATTCCATTTAATTAGGATTGTTTCCACACCTATCATAGATTTTAAATTTTAACATAAATTTTGCAAAAATTAGTTTTTTTATTTTATTTTTATATTTTGTATATCAACAACATTTTCATGCACTTCTATTAAAACACATAGAAACCGCAATACATAGTTACTTTTATAAACTCAGTGGGTTTATTGGGTCAGCATATGAAAAAACTTTTTTTTCAAGTAGCAGCTGTTACAAGCATTTCAAATAAAACAAGGAAATTTAAGAAGAAGTATTTCAGTATAGAATCAATCTCTCTTCACTACATATTCTCATGACTACAAATAATTTTTCTCACACAACTATTTTTCTCACAAAAACAACATTTATTTTATAATGCCCATTGAAACTTTTGAAATTTGAAAATTAATGAAATCAAGATTTTAAAAAAGAATTTAAATAAACTCATCTTAAATTAAGAACACAAAAAAAAATATTGTAACATACTATGTAAGTCAACACGAAACTACATATAAATTTTTTTTTAAAAACTTACGTTTCTGTCTAGATTCTGGTATAACCATTGTGTAATAGATGTTTTTGGTTGGCTTACTGTGTAATTATCTGTATAATCAAATTTTATAACAAGATAATTTGGTGGTAAAGTACACCGAAACATAACAACAACGTAAATTATATAAATAAATTTTTAAAATATTTTTTAATTTTATTTTCAAATGCAAAAGTTTAACTTACAAAGACAATATTCATAAATACAAAAATTCACTTCTTTTTACAATTTACAAAAACAAAATTTGCATAAATTTTGTTTTTGTAAATTAAAAATAAAATAAATTTTTGTGTTTAAATATATATTTTTAATCTAAATACCATGTATAGTAGATATTTAAATTTGCCGCTTGAGTTAACTTGGTGCCCTCATGTGGTAGACAAATCTCGCTCTGCTCCTTAAATCCCTTTGTTGCTTATACTCTATCAGTATAGTATCAATGTAGTATTTTTGAATGTACAATAAGTGTGAACTAAAAAAAATGTCATTTCATGCATATCATATATCATATGTCCAATGAATAATCAATTTGTTTCTTTTTTACTATAAAAATAAATAATATTTTACTTAGATTCTTTTACAATGGCAAGACAAAAATAAAAGAAAAAAGCTTGTAGCTCAAAATGAAGATTTCCATTTACAGATAATCAATTACATGATGCTATTAATACTGTTGAAAAAGGTATGATTGTGTACAAAGCAAGCAAGGCTTTTGGAATTCCTTATCAGATGCTTCATGATAAAATATCTGGTAGAACTTCTTTTTTGTAGATACAACAATGCGGGTATAAATCGATGCTAGATGAACACATTGAAAACAAGTTACTCAAATGGTTACTAACATGCACCAGAATGGGATTCGCCATGTCTGTAGAACAGCTATTAGATACTGTGCAAAAATATTAATCGAATTTCAACAATATAAAAACACAATTTACTAACAACCGTCCTGCAAAAGGTTGGTTTTATGCATTTCTTTGCCGTCGTGAACAGCTCAAAACCAAGGTGAATACTTAAACCAAGCTAGAGGAGGAGTAACTGAAAAAGTCATAAGAGATTGTTTTGCTGAAATTCCAAAGCTTTTGGGAGAAAATGCTCAGTATTTATATGATTCAATGCGCATTTTCAATGGGGGTATTGGAAAAAGTGAAAATGGTTGGATTACGGCAGAATATTTTTTTGAGTATATTACAACTGTTTTTCATCCTTTATGATAAAAGAAGAAATTCTTTTACAAGTTATTATTTTTTTTGTTGGTTTAATTTGTGCAACAAGTATTTTGCAGTCGCTCGATGTGCCAGTTTTTGTGCCAATGAGAGCAAAATTGAAATCTTTTTGCCGACAATGGCGCATTATAAAGGGCAAAAAATAAACAATGAAAATGTACCAGAAGCATTAAATTCATTTATAATCGATCCTTCTATGGCAAATAATATTAAAAGTGGTTTTATAAATACCCTCATTTTTCAATATGATGCTAATAGTGTTGACTACACAAAAATTGTTCAAAGATTATCTGATTCAACTGTTGCTCCAACTCCATATTTATCTTCCCCCATAACTTTTATTGAAAAATACATTTATCCAAGTATTTTAGAACAGTTTAAAATAGCTGATGGACATTTTTTTTTTTTTAAACATCTTCACTTCCCACAAGGCTGCAAGCAACCACTAATTAGAGTTGGAAATTACTGAAAGAGAAAAGATGAAGATTGTAAAGCATGATAACGATTGACAGACGACTTAGAGGATTGCAAATTCTACGAATCAGGAAAGCAAGATGAAGGAAGCGAATTCCAAAGGACTGATGTTCAAGGAAAAAAGCTAGACAAATAAGAGTTTTTGGAGCATTCACAAAAAAAAAGATGACACTTAATTAAATGACAAGTAATACAAGAATGAATTTCAGTAGATGGCACAAGAGACACTAGCTGTGCCCATTATAGTATTTGTAAAAAAGAGAAAGAGAAGCAACATTACAACGATGTGATAATGGTTGGAGGTTGGCTGCTAGAGCAGGTCCAACTATATTTGCAATGCATTTTTGCACCTTGTCTAAAAGAGAAAGGGCATCATTAGAAGATCCGCCCCAGATATGCCAACAGTATTCCATACAAGGCCAAGTTTGAGCTTTATAGAGAATAGAATCTGGAGTAAGAAAGTGTCGAGCTTGATAAAGAGATGCAACCTAAGCAGATGCTAATTTTGCAACAGACTTAATATATGGTTTCCAAAAAAAGATCAGAAGTAAGAGTTATTCCTAAAAGATGAAGGGTAGATGACTCATTGAGTACATTACCATTCTTAAATATAGGAAGATCTAAATTATTGCGATAACGATTGGCTGAAAAAAATTTGGTTTTATCTGAATTAAAGTTTATCAGCCAATATGGTGGGTGATAAACTTTAATTCAGTAATATCTGTTATTACTGTTAGCAAATCAGCTGTAGAACCAGAAGATCGAAATCCATACTGATGATCAGAAAGTAAATTATTAGATTCAAGATTCATGATTAAGTGTTTGTTAATTAAAGATTCGAAAACCTTGCTTTTGATAGGAAGAAGAATAATGGGACGGTAGTTAGACAAATCAGATCGCTCTCCAGGTTTTTTGAAAATAGGGATAACAGATGCCGCTTTCCAGCAGGCTGGAAAACAAGACTTTGATAAGCACTTGTTGAATAGTTTTGAAAGTATAGACGAAAGCTCTGGAGAATACTTCTGCAAGACTATAACAAGTATGTTGCCCAGGCCACAAGCTGTTGAAGAGTCTAAGCAGGAAATCGCTTTAGATACAGAAGCTGGAGAGATACGAATGTCAAGCAATGGATCAACCTGTTTGTTGGCTATGTCAGGTAGAACGCAACTAATGGAATCAAGAGATGATATTGATGAAAAGTTCTTAGCAAACAATTTAGCTTTGTCTTCAGGTGAGGTGACAAAATCTGAACCATACAAGAGAGGTGGAATTACAGATTTGCCCTTATTATTGATACTATTAAAGAATCTCCAGAAGTGTCACGAGAGCCTAATTTTTGTGATAAAATACAAGATTTATTGACCTGAGAATAGCAGGCTTTGGCGTTAGACAAAACTTTTTTACAATGGTTTCTAGCAGTAATAAACAGACATCTGTTTTCTGGAGAATTATTTTGCTGATAGATATGGAAGTAATAGTTTCGAGTGGAAGTTGCAGCAGCACAATGTGAGGAAAACCATGGAGAAGTGTGAGGCTTGACCTGGAATTGTCGAGGGGGAATAAAAGATTCCATGCCGTCCTGAATCCATGAAGTTATGTAAGAAGCACATTTGTTGAAAGGGATTGAGAAAGGCAAAAGTTGTGGGCTTTAATGCCTGCAGAGTCACTGACACTAGAGCCAAGCCATTCAGACTGGTGAGCATTAAAGTCACCGACAACAACTATATTAGCTGATGGATAAAAAGAGAGGGCTTGGTCAATATGATCAGAAATAACATTAAAAAGAGTGCAATCTTGAGATGAAGGTGAGCCATATAGAACAAAGAGATAGGCAATAGGGTGAAGTGGTGCTAAGCGAAAGCACATAAAAGAATAGTCTGTGGATTCAAACCTAGTTTTACGACAAATGGTTGAATTCTTATGAATATAAATGCCCTTGCAAAGCACGTGACTATTGGAATCTTTACGAATTAAAGAAAGATAAGCATCTACACTAAAATCACAATATGAGACAGCTGAACTCAAATTAGTCTCACAAATAGCAAGTAGGTCTGTTGAACTTTGCAAGAGATAAGAGATAAGAAGTTACTTTGAAGACCACGAATATTAGTGAATGATAGATTTAGAGAACTTGGTGATGATGATGGTTTTTTGTGTTTTATAGTTTTTGGTACTTTATTCATTTTTAAATTAGATTGAAGAACTTGACTCAAAGCATAGATAGTACTCAGAACACCGTTTAATAGCCCAAGCAGTTGCCTCATCACTATTAATAAACCCTAAGCCGTAACAAAGAGCTCCAAATGTGGCCTTGGCAATGCACACCAAAAGTACAAACAGGGACAACTCTCTGAGAGCTACCACAGAGTTCGGGAAATTTGACTACCAGCCGCCTCAGAACCATAAAATTGAGTTTTAGAGCTGTACCCTCATTAGGAGATAATAGAATGAGTTGCCTAGTCATAAAAACAGAGACACAAGCAAAACCCATGCAATGAGTCAAGAAGATCCAGTATTCAACACCTTAAACTGGAAACAATGTATTAAAAATACATCTGCGTCAGCCTAATAGATTAAGAAGGGGTGCGAGGCTGGTCAACAGATAGAATCTGTTTACCCCTTAAGTATTTGCCTAGGAGGCCTTCTACAAGGCAGTAGCTGGATGCATTTAGCATCTGCCCAAGATGAGTATTTTTATCGAGACACCATCTCTAGCCTTTACTCAACCAAGAGCCCCACGGCAGGGGGTGTTTTAAGTTGGAGTTGGCATCTCCTAGCCTTTGCCTAAAAAGGTGATACGCCTTTTTAGGCAAAGGCTAGGAGATGCCAAGGCAGCAGGACATGAAGCAGATTGTACTGGGTTACATGTTACTAGTAGCAGGATAACCTGACCTGTCAATAAATTTATGTTGGAAAGGTGTTCTTGGCTACCTCCAGCTGTATCATTCTTGGAAAAAATCCTTATCCGAAACATATAAGACCATAATTTTACCTGATGAAATACAACAGGGTAATAAAAATCTATCAACAACTTGTAATTTATAAAATGTGACAGTTTTAACTGATAAAGAAATGCCTGATTGCAATATTACAGCAGTAATAGAACCAAAACTTGTTTCAGTTCGATAATAGCAGCAGAAATCGTAAATCAAATCAAAAGTATTTTAATGTGGCCAAAACAACCAGTCCAAATGTCCAAGCGCAAAATAGAATGTTTACCATCGGTTATAACATCTGAAATGTGGCAGCAAATTCAAAATACAAAAGTGCGAAAAAATTTACAAATAAAGGATGAAAAATTAAGAAAAAAACAATTAACCGCAGATAAAAAGTCAAAGATAGATAAAGAAACCCAGTGGGAAAAAGACAGCCAGATGACATGAGACATGTTTAAAGCATCTAAAACACGTATTACTACATATTTTATATGTAGTAATACGTGTTAAACACGCTTTTTATCTTAAGGTAGCAACTAGCTAGCAATTCGCTAGCTCAATTCCCACCGGGAAGATTAAGAAATAAATAATTGGTTGTGGAGAAAAAGTTGTTAAAATGAAAAAGCTCAAAAGGAAAGAAAAAACATGAAAATTTTGAAAAAAAAAAAGAAAGTTGCGAAAAAAAATAAGAAAGCCTTGAAACTGAGTCAGAAAACAAGTTCCATTCAAATGTTTGGCAATAATTATAAAATAAGACTCAGATAATTATGATGAAACTCTACCCTTTCCATTTTAAGAACTAAAAGGATATGTACTAAAGTAATGGAAATACTTTAAAATCTTTAGTTTTAATTCATAATAGTATTTTCATTACTATATAATTAATGTTTATTTAATAGTCTTTTTTTTTAAGTTTAAATACGTAAAAACGTTTAATAAAATGTTACTAATGTATTAATCTTTCATTTGAAGCCGTGAGCGCATTATAAACCAGACACTAAAGCAGATTTTAAGATATAGGATAAGTGTCAACAATATATACGACAAGTGTTAAACACTTGAGATAAGAATGAAAAACTATGCTTTGAAAGTAAACAAAAAAAGTACATTATTGATGTGTGTGGAAACAACCTTCAAAATTAAACCTACTTCAAATTAAAAAAAAATTATTTTCTTTACTGATTTTTTTTTAAAAAACAAAAAAACAAACTAAATTCATTCCCTACAAGGCTGCAAGCAACCACTGTTAAGTTGGTAATTACAAGAATACGAAAAGTAGTGTTAAAGAGCAAGGAAGCAGCTGGCAAAAGCTTTGCAAAGTTTAAGGTTGTATGAGTCAAACATGAAGGTGGTAGAGAAATCTAAAGCATTGTAGTGCAATAAAAAAACTAGATGAATAAAATTATTAGAGCATGAAGAGATAGATACAGTAAAAAATGCAGCTGAATGAAGAGTCAGAATGAGTTTTGGTTTATGCAACTAGAGATGTGACCATCGAATGGGGTTACTTTGATAGGTTCTTGTGATTTTTTTAAAAGCTCTGATAAAATTTTAATAAAATACTGTCATTTTTGGTTTGAATATACCAAATGATCTCTCCTTAACAGGAAAAAATGCTTTTTAGAAATATCCGAACCTGTCTTGTGTTTTTTTTAAAGCCCAAGCAGTTATCAATGTAACCCTGCATGTCGGGGTTACTTTGATAGTAATTTTTATTTCAATCAAATATCAAGTTAACCCCACCACAGGGTTTCATTGATAGTTTTTTAGGTTTATAAAAAAGATTTATAGACCTAGTACACCTGATACTATCCAAAAAATTTTAAAGTTTGTAAAAAAAATTTCAAAAATTATCAAACATTATCCAAAGTTCTCGATTTCAGTTGATGACTTAGTGAGACAGGTATCAGAAATGATAATGATCCCTTGTTTTTCTCGGTTCATCTGAAATTCTTTAAACCACAGCAGAATATGGAACAGCTTCATCTATATCATCTTTGCTTTCTATAAATTTAAAGAATTTACTTGCCAGTTGTTTTTTCAAAAATTTTATATGATGCGGTTTTATTCTCTCGAAGACTTTAACGACTTGACCAATGTAATTGACATCAGATTTCTTCCCAGTGTAGGCTAAAACTACCCATTGCTTTGGTTTAAATGGAAAGTTCCTTCTGGACCACCTCTGGTCCATTCTTGATAAATATTTTGAGACTTATATACTACCATAGGTGGTAAGAATACTCCAATAACATTTCCACAATACATGATGCTTACACAACTCTTTGAGTGCTGCATTTTTCGTTCAACTCTTTTAAGTCCTCGTCTGCATATGATTGATTTTGTGCCAGGGTCATCCGAAAGATTAGTCTCATTGTAGTTTTAAATGTTTAAGGGTTTAATTTCCTTCTAATGTCTTCACTAATTCATCGAAGTATGCATTCACAGTTTGTCTACAAACCTTTGCGTGTGAGGGTTTTACATTGTTAGCAATGCGTTTTGTCAGCTTATGGCGTTTGATGAAACTATGCATCCAATCAATCTCTGGTAAATTGTTGTTAAACCATCTGTTTTTAATACTGGAGCGATCCAGATGTTTGACCGTTGAATGAATATCTAATCCATTTTGTGATTGGAAAATGCCTGTTGGATATCCTAACCAACAGCCATTTTCCTAACACAAAGAATGTTTATTGTCTACCAAATGTGGTTCTTGCAATTAGAAGAGAGTGCAGCTTGATGTCTGACTTTTTTACCATGTTTACCTTTCATATTTTGTGCAATGTCCCATATGGAATTTTGAATGTTTTAGATGCTTTCACCAATCTCATAGTACCCTTCTGGCAACATTGATGGGCCGCTGACAACTTAGTTTCTGAATGTGAACAATGAGCACGACTCCTGCCCTTCCTTTTGAAGGTCCTCATATTACAGATAGGTAGGTATGTACCTATAGGTATATAAAAAAACATGTTTTTATAGTATTTAATAACTGTTTAGAATATGTTTTTTACACTCACATACACTTTTTTATAAACTTTTTTTATTCTTAACAATTTTGATATGTTTTTTATCTTTCAAATAGATTTTATGAAATCTTTGTAAACTTTTGATTAGTGTTTGTTTTTAACCTGAAAATAGAAAAGATAATAAAATAATATTAAAAAGATATTACAAAAATAATATACTGAAAAAGTAATTCTGAAAAAATTATCTATGTTACCCCGGGTATCAAAGTAACCTCACCTGACAGTAGCTCATTTGAGCATCGACAAAGTTGGTATTTGCAGAAAAGAGAAAGAGATGCAACCTTATGATAATAGGAGAGTGGTTCAAGCTTGGGAGATAAAGCAAATCCAACTAGATTTACATTTCGTTTTTTGGTTTTTTTTTCTAGAAGATAAAGCGCATTATTAGAAGATTTGATATTTTTGGATGTCTTCATATTTTGGTTTTGGTACATATATGTCAATGCATGTACTTGTATACGGTTTTTGATAAAATTTTATTGTATAGACTACACTTCATGGTTATTATATTTATTTTGTTTTTGTTTTAGGTCGAGCATCCAGGTTGCCCTGCTGTTAGTTCACATGTCAGGTTAGTATCTATAATAATGTCCACAATCGGATAATGGTGACAATTATGATGATTATGATGATTTTAATGATAATGATGATGATGATGATGATGATGATGATGATGATGATCATAATGATGATGATGATGATGATGATGATGATGATGACGAGGATGATGATGATGATGATGATGATGATGATGATGATGATGATGATGATGATGATGATGATGATGATGATGATGATGATGATGATGATGATGATGATGATGATGATGATGATGATGATGATGATGATGATGATGATGATGATGATGATGATGATGATGATGATGATGATGATGGTTATCAAAAGTATTATAATCATGATAATTCCAATGATCATGATGTTGATCCTTTTCTTTCTTAGGGGTAATGTACTTATTGGTGGATTTTTGCTTAAAGTGTTATCATCTGACCCACCAGAAACTGAGTTAACATACTTAGCTAGAGTAGAATTAGGAGGTGATGCTTTGTTTTTATATTAATTATTATTTTAATTATTATTTTTGACTTTCTAATTTTTTTGAATTTGTAACTATTTTAAAGGTTATATTCCGCAATCAGTAATAAATAAAATATCAGCTGAGCAATCAATGTTTCCTGCTGTAATTCGAAAGCATTGTGAACATCGGTTTAATATCCAAAGTCCTGTCTCAGAGGAGAAAAAAATATTGACAGAAATACATTCATTTCCCAGTTGGTTTGAAGAAAAAGTACAGGATTCAAAATCTGTCATAGCAAATGTTACTAGTAATGATTTGAACACTTTACAGGGTAATACTAATGATTTAAATACTTCACAGGCCTGTAGTAATAGTTTAAAAACTTTAGAGGCTTGTAGTAATGATTTAGGCACGTCGCAATCTAATAGTGATGGTTTGAACACTGCATTACCTAAAAGTGATGGTTTGAACATTTCACAGGCTAATAGTAATGACTTGAAAACAGCACTTGTTAATAGTAATGATTCAAACACTTCACAAGCTAATAATGGTTTTAACTCTTTACAGGGTAATAGTAGTGATTTGAACACTTTACAGGCTAATACTAAAGATTTAAACACTTCACAGTCTAAAAGTAATGATTCTAACACTTCACAAGCTAATAATGATTTGAACACTTTACCTGCTAATAATAATGATTTAAACATTTTACCCACTAATAGTAATGATTTAAATACTTCACAGGCCAATAGTTATGTTTTAAACACTTTGCAGGCCGGAAACAATCAAACTTTGAACACAAACAAAAGTAACCTGAGTGATACAAGTATTATTGAAAAATCACTTGATGAGCATGTTCAATCATTCTTAACTGATAGTTCTACTGATAATATTCCTCCAAATTATGTCAAAGTTAACAATTTGGTTGATTCTCGATCAACTGATGATGATCAATCTGTTTTATCGGACAATTTATTCTTATCAGATATTGAAAGCATTGCATCTATGGTAAGTTTTTTTAAACAATAACTGTAAAAAAAACTTATGCTTTTTTTACAGTTATTGTTATTTTAAAAGTTGTTATAATTTTTTATTTATAAATGATTATTTAATTTTAATTTAATTTTTATTCTTTAAATTTTTTTATGTTTAGCCTTTTTCTGCTTTCTTTATTTTGTATTTTTGATATACAGTGGGTATGTTTGTATATAAATTATTTATAAAATGTTATAAATATCATTGCTTACAAGTGGAATATAATTGCTTATAAGTGGAATATGATTGCTTATAAGTAGAATATAATTGCTCATAAGGGATCGTCTGTGAATAAACATATAAACAGTTCCTAAGTGGAATATTATTGCTTATAAGTGGAATATAATTGCTTATAAGTGGAATATGATTGCTTATAAGTGGAATATAATTGCTTATAAGTGGAATATAATTGCTTATAAATGGAATCTGATTGCTCTTAAGTGGAATATAATTGCTTATAAGTGAAATATGATTGTTTACAAGTGCAATATAATCGCTTATAAGTGGAATGTAATGTTAAACTTCTTGTGAAAGCATATTATTATTAGATTTTTTTTTTTTTTTTTTTTGCAAATTTTAAATTTTAATCTTTTCTAATTTTATTTTAGTTTTAGTTTTTTTTAAATTAAATTTTTATATGATTTAATTTTCTTTTTTCTTTTTTATTTAGAAATTAGCTTTGTATGATTCTGATGCTTCTGATCAACATATGAATCTTCCACGAGGTATTATTTTTAATTTCCCACAAGATATTCTTATGATTTTATAAAAAGTTAGTTTAGGCAAAATCTAAAAAACTCAGAAAAAAGTAGATCAACAAAGTTGTTTACAATTATCTATGTCATTATAAGGTCAAATTTTATTCTACGGAATTCGAGAGAATCAAAATTGAAGGTCTTGAGTCTCGAGGAATAATCTTTATAAGAAATAGATATTTCTAGTAAAATATTTCTGAACCTTTTCTATCTGAGTATCTTTTAAGGGTAGGAATTCCACACTGAGGTACAAGATTCTAATAAAGGTCAAACATATACTTTTTAAGCGCTTTACAAAAGTTGGGAATCATTACTGGTAAAAGATTTTAAAAGTAAGTAAGTACAAGAATGAGCCTTGCCTGTAGTAAAAGAAAAGTGATTAGAAAAATTTATATTCAAAGACATAATTTTACCAATATCTTGAATATATTCAACAGATTTAATAGCTGTATCAATGTTCATTGAGTATAAATTTAATGGAAATAGACTGTTGCCATAGCATAGATGAAAGCATTTTTTGGTTGCTATATTAGGTTGCCAAATATTTGACCATTCTAAAATTTTTTTAAAGGTACAAGGTGTGTGCTGTTTCCCTAGTCTCTTGCTTGATACAACTTGCTGTCTCTTGAGGTATCCCACTCTTTACAAGAATATTGTTTGAATATAAGTTACCTACATAAACATATTGACAACAATTTTTTAAAAATTTGTAACCAGTTTAGCAATTTGTACTTAATACCATAGAAAGTTGTGATTTTTCACTATCATCAGTACTAAGAGAACCATCAGGTCAGAGAAGCTGTGTATATAGTATACGATCAGACAGCAAACATGATTGTATAGGCTTTTTGATATTTAGCAAGTATTTCAGACTAAATTATTAAGGCTTGGTAGTAAATTTTCTTGTTGTTAGGGTGGCTCTGCTCTGATATTGTTTGTTCCATTAATATTTATTTGATATGATGTTAATAAATAAAGTGAATTTTTTATTTTTGTTACAATTTAAAAAAAATAAAATAAGAGCATTGCGAAAAAACATTTTTTTTGGCAGTTAGGGACAAAACTAGATGAAATTATTAATTTTTATTTCCTGTTTTTTTTGTTTTATTAAATGCAATTTTTTTTTAACTTAATAATATAGTTGCAAAATTTCCCAGGAGGCACATGTGACATGCCTTGTCCGTCCACGCTTAAAATAAATTATTTTTACACTCTGACCATGCCAGTTTGCACACACTGACAATGCCCGTTTGCTTTTAACTTTGAAATTTTCAAAATTTCAGTAATTTTTTTTTAATTTGTTCTGTTAAATATTTTTAACAAAAAAAAGTTTAGTAAAAGAGATGGCTATTTGTTATCTCTTTTACTGTTAGAAATAATGAAGTTAAGCAACAAGGATTTAGTTTAAAGCTACACCTATCTTGTATTCAAAGTCCTTGTCAATGGCATCAAACATTCGAAACGAGTCCTATTGCTTATATATAAAACAAAAACAATATCACAAAATACTTTCACAAAAGGTTCTTTACTACTAATTAAATGTTGATAGCATTTAAAAAAGATTATACAGTTTATAGAGCTATAAAATCCTTTATTTTCTATATTTTTAAAACCTCTTATATTTTTAAAGCTTACAACGATATTACTGATGTTTTGCATGGTTTGTAATGTTACCCAGTTAGTGCATTAAAACATAAATAACTTATGGTATGAACTAGTGTTTGCAAAGCATTAATGACTAAAACAGCAATGGAAAAAGCAAAAAAAAGGAAGCAGAAAAGTGAAGAAACAATGATCTGTACAGTTTCTTTTGATGGTTAAAGGCAGAAGAGAGGACACAGCTCACTAAATATCCTAACGAGATTTTTGTATCAAAAAATTTTTTTGAAATAAGTATTTGTTTTGCATTGTTGAATTTAATGATGGTAAATCTGTTTTAAGACTAATTATACAAAAACTTGGATTGCCAGTTTCACAGTTTATGCTTAATGTATTTAGCAAAAAGTTATACAGAACGCATAAAGAACATTCATAAAAACCAACCAAAAGTCGTCATCATCAACAGAAGGCATAAATGTTAGAAGAAAATTATAAGCCACAAAAATAAGTTTCAACATAAAGAGAAGCACTATGAAGAGACTCATTGTTTATATTAAAGAATTCATAGTATTTTTGTTTAACTTTATTTTTGTTTAACTTTATTTTTGTGTTTTTCTCAGAGTTTGATGTTAAGCAATTTTGTTAACTTTAAAACATGATATTTCAACATCAACATAAGCTTTTAGGTTGAAATTTTCACAGTATTTTCTTTATCTATAATGGTAGGAATTTAAAAAACTGATGTTTTACACCAAAAAATTGTCATTTTGTGTCATTTTTTAAGGGCATTTCCAATGGAAAATACCATCAATGAGTATATAAATAAAAATATCTTCTAAACTGTTTTGTATTATGACATTTTGGTTCTACTCCTGCATTACTATACAATGAAGAACTGGTGAAAATTTTAAGTCTTGAACTGTTATAGTTTTTTAGACATTTTGAAATAATTTTTAAGAAATTTTCATATGCCATCACCTTTTTTTCAGTAATAATCAAGGCAAAAAAGCTTGATTAACTACTTTTTAAATTAAATTTTTTGAAAATATTATATTCTGAATAAAAACAAATTGTCTTATTTTAACTAATTTTTATTTTTTAGTTTAAACCATATTTTTACAACTGTCTACATTGTTAACTTTAATAACTTCTTGACCAAGAAAATCATATTTCAATGATTAAACATTATTTTACATGAAAAACTTGTTAAAAAATAAAAAAATAAAATTTACAAATGAATAACAATTAGTTTTTTCAATTTACTGTGCATTTATAAAAACAGTAAAGTTAGCAAAAACATTTGAAAAATAAATTTTATTATTGTCTGTACTTCTAGCGCAATTAATAAAGTACTTTTTTAATATACTGACTGACAAAAGTCACAAATAAATTGTATATCAAAAAATGTTTTTGTTTTCATTATATTCTTATCTACTTTTTTTTCTACTTGTATCAATTTTGTAGTGGAAAATTACAAACCCCTAAAAATAAAGAAACCGAAATGAGTAAAATTTTTAGGTATAAATATTTTTTTGACAAAATTATTCTTTTTTTAATTTTCATTAAAAAAAGGAGTGCGACCGCACACGCTTTCTGGGAAGGCTTGTAGTTATTTAAACATTTTTATAGATCGCTTCGGACAAATTGATTTTATAACGCTTGGTAACCAAACTGCCGCTTCACTTGAAGAAGAGGTAAAAATTAGGTGATTATTTTTTTAAAATTATAAGTTTATCATGTTTTTATAATAAACAATCTTAAAATTTTCATTTTAGTTTTATTTAGCAATGAATGCAGTATCGTCGTTACCACTTTCATCATCAATGAAAACTGATACATCTTTGAGTATTCAAAACGAAAACTTTGGATGGGTGTAAGTTTTTCTTTCATTTTTGTTTTGGGTTTTTTACAAATTTATTTGAAAGATTTACTTCAAAATGACCATTAAAAGGTTTACTTCAAAATGACATGATACATCAAGTTTTCAAAAAGCATAGAAATATATTATTAACTTTTTTATGTGGATTTCATATCATTAATGGAATCAAAAGAGTCCAAAATTATTATAATGAAATGTTACTATATCTATTTCAATCAGGTACCAAGGAAATGAAAAAGATGTTATACTTATGAAAAAAGTTCATTCTCATCTAAAAATTCATAGGTATATAAAATATTTTTTAATTTTTTTATTTTAAATTTAAATTTTTATGTTTATCATAATATTTTAGTTTTTTTGGTCGTGGAGTTATATCTGTTCCACCAGAGGCAGTTTTCAAAGCAGTATCCAACCCAATTGTTCGCACTTATTATGATAACTTGTTAAAGGTACCTGTTTAATTTATTTCTTGATTAATTCTGTTAAGCATTTATGTTATAAAAATATTATTTTTATTATAAAAAAAAATATTTTAGATTATTTTCATGTCAAAAAATTATTACTTATGATAATATAAACAAAACATAGTAAAAGTGAAGTGATAAAAACCAGGTTTAGTTGTGATTAATCTTAATTATTCTTACTTAATCTTAAATGATTAAACTAAAGATTTTTTTTAATTTTAGAAAATAACAGTTGTGCGACAGATTAGTGAAAGAAACAAAATAGGTTTGTAAATTTTTATATTATGGTATAAAATTGATCATTTTATAAAAAACAAAATATTTGAAATTTTGCTGTATAAAAAATGACATTATTTTTTAAACTAAGATTGAAATTTTTTTTACACGTTTTAACAAAAATGCAGTATTTTTGTTGTTTGATTTCAAATTATATGAAATCCTCATTAAAAAGAAGAAATTGAGAGACTTATAAAGTTTAAAATAGGTTGACCAAAATATTAAGTTTACTTAGTCATAATCATGAAGTTGGTTGGTTATAGTTTCGTTGGTCATAATCATGAAGTTGGTTGATTATAGTTTCATTGGTTACAGTCATGGAGAAAGAAATTTAAAACTAAAATTTCTTTATAAGACATGTAAAGGTGTGGCAATTTAATCCTAATTTTTAATTAGTAATAAATTTGCATAACTCTATTTTAGAGATATTTAGAAAAATATTTTCGAGGTCGTAACTTAAAAATCCATAAAGAGTTAGTAAATGTAGGTAATAACTCCAAGTTGAACACAATTAAGCACAATTTTTTTCTAATAGAGTTGTAAATGAATTAAATGTTTTTACGCAATTTATGATCAATTAAAGAACTTTAATAATGCAATTGATAAATGCTACAAATTTTAAACTACAAATCTCAGAACTCGTATTCCATTTAATCATTGTTACACTTTTTTTTTATTGTTTTGGTTGTTATTGGCTAAAATTCTACGTAGTTTTACTCTCAATTTGTATGAATTAAAGCATCATTTCTATTTTATTTATATATAAAGCATCGTTTCTATTCTATTTATATATAAAGCATCGCTTCTATTTTATTCTAATAGTTATTTTAATCATTTTTGTATTTATAATTAACTGTGGTTTAAAAAACTTATAACTATAATAATGCGTGTTATGAGCACAGGGTCAGTTATATATATATATATATATTATATATATATATATATATATATATATATATATATATATATATATATATATATATATATATATATATATATATATATATATATATATATATACAATATCGGACAAAACGAGTGCAACCAAATAATGCTAATTTAGTTTCTTTATATAAAAGTGCTGCATTTTTTCAATTTAGAGAAATAACTATGTAACTGTTTAGAGACTAAGTTCTTCAAGTTTTATTCATCACAAAGTTCATTATTTGTACACGAAAATTAATAAATTAACCAAAAGTATTAAAAAAGTTGATTTCCTTCTGGACAAAACAAGTGCAACTCGACAAAATGTTGACCAAGGTGTATTTCGCTATCAATATTTCGTGGCGAATCCTTTGTTGTCGATCACAGCCTTGCATCTTCGAGGCATAGATTTGATCAGGTGATCAATGAAACTTTGTGGAATTGCTGCCCAGGCCTTTTGGATTTGTTCAAACAGTTGATCCTTATTACGAACACCTTCACGATTAATTCTGCGGTTGACGATCTCCCACAGGTTTTCGATAGGGTTGAGATCCGGAGATTGAGGCAGCCAATCCATCACCGATAGGTGGTTGTCTTGAAACTACTGCTTGACTACTTTTGCAGTGTGTTTCGGATTGTTGTCTTGCTGAAAAACCCATTTTATTGGCATATTCCATTCAGCATGAGGTAACATAATATCTTTCAGAATATTTTTATACATGAAACGGTCCATTATTCCATCATTTCGATGTATTGGACCTAGACCGTTAGCAGAAAAACACCCCTAGACCATTACATTGCCTTCACCATGCTTCACGGTTATGGCAGTAACGTAAATCGAGGCGTTTTCCGGCCGGTCGACGTACACGGCAAATGCCATCGCTCCCAATGATGTTGAACTTCGATTCATCACTGAACAGGACAGTTCGCCATTTCTGCACATTCCAGTCAATATGAGATGTAGCAAACAGGAGTCTTTTCTTCTGTTTATTTAGTGAAATCAGCGGTTTCTTTGCAGGGCGTCGAGAAAACAATCCGGCTTCAACAGCATGACGTCTGATTGTTCGGTCCGATACAGGCAGCTCT
The DNA here is from genome assembly GCF_038396675.1 of Hydra vulgaris. Taxonomy (NCBI): domain Eukaryota; kingdom Metazoa; phylum Cnidaria; class Hydrozoa; order Anthoathecata; family Hydridae; genus Hydra; species Hydra vulgaris. Next base: position 52,447,831 of record NC_088928.1, read on the forward strand.
AATTGCTTTTGTATCTCGACTGATGATACCCAGGGATCCTTCTTGGCGGATCTGACGATCATAGAATCCTCTCTAGAAGTGGTGGAACGCGGTCTTCCACCTTTGTTATCTGCTGCCAACTTCCCCGTAGAGCGATATTTGGAACATAATCTTGATACGGTCTATTTTTTCATGCGATATTTATCACAAATACTTTTTTGTGACATTCCACTTACGTAATCGCCAATAATTTTCTTTCTTAGTTCCAATCCAAGACTGTTGGGAGCCATTTTTGCACTTGAAGTCATAAAAATAATAAAAATAAATAATCAAGCTTCTCAAGGCTTACAGTGTTACATTTACCTTGTGATGATACAATAATGCTCTGTGGAACACAACGTCTTGGTTGGATGTGGACTGTATTGATGTAATGAAACACTTGTTGTATTTCACTTCTTGTATTGATGTTCTTCGATAAAACACTTTGATAAAATTCACTTCGATAAACTGTCTTGATAATACTGACTGATTGACTTCCATATACTGACTGAATTACATGTCGATTTACATGTCTCTTATATAGTAAAATGAACCTGTGTGAACTTGTTCTGGAAGATTCTAGATGCTTCTTTTTGATGCTTCTGGAAGCTTCTGGATGCGTCTGGACGCTTCTGAATGTTTCTAGATATTTCTGGATGCTACTGGATGCTTCCAGATACTACTTCTGGAAACTTCTGGAAGCTTCTGCATGCTTCTGGAAACTTCTGGAAACGTCTGGATACTTTCTTTAATTATTAAAAAACTTCTGTGGCGTTGACACGGACCAGACTTAAGAAAATAAAACAAACCAAAAAAGTTGCACTTGTTTTGCCGCTGCAAAACAACACTTGTCAACGAAATTCTGCCTGTGTGCTGTCACCTGTCAGCTGATTGCTCATGTCATAGCATGCCATGACTCCAGACTCCTGAACTGTTTGCTGTGGTAGTATAGTTCGTATCATTTTTAAGACATGTAAAATTAGGAACACTTTTTAGCTTTGTTCGATGTTGGTTGCAAATGTTTTGTCCAATACTGTATATATATATATATATATATATATATATATATATATATATATATATATATATATATATATATATATATATATATATATATATATATATATATATATATATATATATTTGTATTTGGTAAAAATGGACTGTTTTGGCGTATTTAGCACATTTGCAGTTTCATAAACTTGGTTTTAGAAATGATTAACTAGTTTAAGATTTTGTTAAAGCCAATCTTTAAAAAGATTGTTTATAGTTTTTATTTTTTTTAATTTATTTTTACTATTAAGACCTTAATTCACCCTTAAACAATTGCCCTCTCATTTAAAAAAAAAAAAAAACAGCTAAATTTTGAGAAAGCAAACATAAGATGATAATGTTGTGTTAAATGTTTTAAGAAATAATTAACTTAAAATAAGTATAAGTTTTTTAAAGTAAGCAAAACTTAAATATGTAGTATTTTCAAACAACATATTTAAATTTTGTTGGTAGTTTTTTTTATAAAAATATTGTTTAATTTAAAGATATTTTATGAAGGCCTATAATGATTTTTATGGTCGTTTCAAATTAATTTAATTACAATTCAGTACTTTGAAATGCTTTAATAATAATAGTAATTTAACTTAATATATAAATAAAAAATAATAAATAGTAATTTAACTTTTAACGATGGTAATATGTACTTTTAATGGGTCCCCATTTTTAAATTATTGTCTGGTCAGGTGTATGGTTTTCATGATCACCCTGCTACTGGTAACATGTGACCCAATCCGACCTGTTTCATTTCCTGCTGCCTTGTGGGATTTGCTTTCTAAGCAAGGACTAGAAGGAGTGTGTTTCCTGTCAGTAGTGTCATTTAATATCAGTCATGCCAATAGTAATTCTCTCACCCATAAATTGCTATTTGTTTGTTTGCATTCTGTCTGAACCTCCTTTTACTCACCTGAAAGTTACTTCAAGGGAATTTGTGTTCTGTTTGAACCTCTGCTGGAGTGTTCATTCACCCTTAAGTTACTTTATATATACTTGTGTTCTGCCTGTTTATGTTTATAAGTATGCTTGTGTTCTGTCTGAACCTCTGGCACAGTGTTTGTTCACCCTTAAATTATTTTATGTTTGTTTAAATCTCTGATGCAGTGTGACCTAACTAACTTGTGACTCCAAAAATAAAAATTACGCTCACCTTAATTTGTAGTATTTTGTTAAATGTAATGTTTTTCCTAATGCATTTCCAAAATATCATGCTTGATGTTTTAAAGTACTGTATACAGGAAGTAACTAATTTTAACTACTTCAGGTCAGGTTTGGGATCATCCTGCTACTGGTATCATGTAACCCAGTACTACCTGTCCCATGCCCTACTGTCTTGTAGGGTGTGCTTTTTTAGGCAAAAGCTAGGAGAAACAAACTTTGACTTACCCTGCATTGGGGCTCTTGGTTGAGTAACGACTAGAGACGGTGTCTCGATAAAAATACTCATCTTGGGCAGATGTAAACTGCATTAAGCTAAAATTCTTCTGTCCCCAAGGTAGGCGAAGTTTATTTAGGAATTGTTCTTCCTAGCCTTTGCCTAAAAAAGCACACCCTGGAAGAGTGTGCTTTTTTAAGCGTGCTATATAGCAACTATCAATTATACACAGCAGTAATTTTGGTTACTTTTCATCTTTTCGTCTTGTAATTCAATGGTTACATATTCTGTATTTTTCATTTCATAACTAATCCATAACTAAGAGGAGAAAATACTACAATATATTTCAAATAATAATCCAAATTATTAAAACTTAATTAAATTCATGTTCAAAGAAATATAAATATATATATATGTATATATATATATATATATATATATATATATATATATATATATATATATATATATATATATATATATATATATTAGGGTGATCCAAAAATGACCAAAAAAATTTTTTTTTTTACTTTTTGTTATTCCTCAGGTCTTAATGTGTTCATTTATGAAAGAAAACATTGTACCAAAAAAATCAGCCAAATCGGTTAATATTTAGAGGTCGCGCTGGGGCGATCTTTATACCCCTCTAAAATTGGAATTTTCAAAAGTTCAGTAAAATATTGACCTTCGTTTTCTGCGCACATTTCGGTTATTTACCGTTCGATTTTAATAAAATAAAAACGAAAGTAAAGCTCTTATTACGCATAATAATTTTTGTTAAACAACATTTCCTTTTTAAATGCATATTAAAGCGGCAAAATAAATTGCAAACTAAGCCAAATTTCATTATATTTTATTATATTGGTTTATTTTATGGTTTAGTTCAGTTTGAGACTTTATCGAGAGTGTTGTGATTCCTGAAATAAAATTACTATAGTTTATCTATTTTGCTTGACTAATAATATTAATTACAGTATTTTAAGAAAGTGATATAATTGCGAGTTTCTACGAAACTAATTTTGTTTGGAAATATAGGTGACAACAAAATATATTTTCATTCATACACTGTATTAAAGAAAATTTAAAATGGCTGCAGTCGCAAAGTCAACACGCAGTTCTGCAGCAAAATGGTTAATTGGTCAACCAATATCAATGCTTTCCCATCTTAAGCTTCCAACAATTTTGGAAGTATTAAAATGTTTTTTCTTCCACCATGAGGTGAAAGGATTGAGTATACATGAAAGTTCGGTAACAGTTATCAAATCAACTTGTGAAATTTGGGAAAAAGCTAAAATTCCTACAATTCGAAAGGATAATGCAGTTACAAGGCTTGAAAAATTTCATAAAGAATATACGGATCTATTAAAAGACAGAAATAAGAAATCAGCTGTTGCTAGAAGCAAAGTAACAGACTTTGAAAAGAGAATTATGAAACTTTTTAATATTGCGCCAACTAATGTTTTTGATTTAATAAAAATTGCTGAAGATCGCGATTTCCTCATAGATCAACGAGATGATAGAAACATGGTCTTGGGTTTCATTGATGAAGATGATGCAGAGAAAAAAGAAAATAAAGTTTGCAGAGAGATAAGTTTGGATAAACGTTTGCAAAAAGAAGCGTTAAGGAAACAACGCTCTGAAGAAGTAATTGTTCTTGAGAATTCAACTTCGCCTTCAAGTTCTGCTAGTAGCGATCATGATGATATCGTAGTTTTGAAAGGAAAAGATGATGTTGCAGAAAGCTCCGGTCTGAAAAGGAAGCGTTATTAATTATTATTATTAGATAGCGTTAAAAAAATTATTACCCCTGAAGTTGTCGCTTCCTTAGATAGAGGAAAAGTAAGCAATCGTGTGGCAATGCGAACTATAGCAGCTACAATGCAAAGTTTAGGAGCTCCCATTGAAGAGTTCTCTATATCTGTTACTACTTTTCATAGGGCAAGAACTGATTATCGTGAAACTCATTACAATGAAACGAAAGAAAATTTCAAACCGGATGTACCTCTCGTAGTTCATTGGGATGGAAAAATGATGGCAGACATCGATGGAAGTGGAAATGTCGAGCATTTGTCAGTTTTAGTAACAGGGCGTGGTGTTGAAAAACTTCTGGGAGTGCCAAAACTTCCTGATTCAAAAGGAGAAGCCATTGCTACTGCAGTTGTAGCCTCTCTCCATGAATGGGGCGCTTCGAATCTTATTAATAATCTCTGTGGCATGTCGTTTGATATCACAGCTAGCAATACAGGATCTGAGAAAGGTGCTTGTAATTTACTTGAAGAAAAATTAGGAAAAGAATTATTGAATTTAGCTTGTCGTCATCACATTACTGAAATTGTTGCAGTATCTGTGTTTAAAATTTATTTTCCAACAACGTCCGGACCAGATGTTGCTATTTTCAAACGATTTAAACAAGCCTGGAAGAATATCAAGAAAGATGATTTTAGCCCAACAGTGCAAGATGAAGAAGCTGAAAGATATCTTTCAAACGTCTCGATTGAAAAAAAATTGTCTATAATTAATTTCTTGAAAAAATGTTTGCAAGACTCACAACCACGAGATGATTATAAAGAACTTCTTAAATTATGTCTAATATATTTAGGAGAGCAACCTCCTAGTGGAATAAGATTTAAAGCACCTGGAGCCTTCCATCATGCTCGGTGGATGGCAAAACTTATTTATTCAATTAAAATATGGTTATTTAGAGATCAGTTCAAAATGGTGCAACATGAATTAAACGCAGTAAGAGATATTAGTATGTTTGCTGCGTTAATATATGTTCGACAGTGGTTTACTGCACCACTCAGTGCCTCGGCCCCATTTAATGATTTAGATTTTCTAAAAAATATTGAGGAATATCGTGAAATGAATGAAAATATAGCGACCGCTGCAACCAAGGCAATGAAAGGGCATCTATGGTATTTAAGTGAAGAACTTATATCTTTGGCCTTTTTTAGTGATGATGTAGAGATTGAAGTTAAAAGAAAAATGATAACTGCCCTTCAGCGTCAATGCGTAGACAATAATAGGCCATCAAAGAAATTAGCAGATATTACAAATGTAATGAGTAAATCCCTTGAGGACTTTGTAACGTGTAAATCACTTTCATTTTTTAATTTCTTAAATATTGACATTTCCTTTCTTGAAGAAGATCCTTCAAAGTGGAAAAACAATGAGTCGTATGCCGACTCTAAAGAAGTAGTGAAGTCTCTTAAAGTTGTTAATGATTGCGCCGAAAGAGGGGTGATGTTAGTACAAGACTTTAATGCTGTCTTAACAAAAGATGAAGAGCAGCAAAAGTATGTGCTAAATTTAGTTGCAGAAAACAGGGCTGTCTTACCAGATGCAAAAAAATCAACATTGAGTGCTAAACAAACCAGGCGACAATGAGCAGCTGTTGTTGTTTAATGTTCAACTTGTGAACATTAAACAACAACAAAAACGAAGGTCAATATTTTACTGAACTTTTGAAAATTCCAATTTTAGAGGGGTATAAAGATCACCCCAGCGCGACCTTTAAATATTAACCCATTTGGCTGATTTTTTTGGTACAATGTTTTCTTTCATAAATGAACACATTTAGACCTTAGGAATAACAAAAAGTAAAAAAAAGTTTTTTTGGATCACCCTAATATATATATATATGTGTATATATATATATATATATATATATATATATATATATATATATATATATATATATATATATATATTTTATACTAGACAATGATATATACTTTTATATTTATATGTTAGTGATTAATTTAAATGTTGTTTTTTTAGTTTACATGCTGTACGAAACAAATAAATGTTTTGTGAAACAAGCACGTGATTTTTGTGTGCTACATGCTGAAAGAAAAGAGGTTTTTTATTTTATTGTTAGCTTTTTTTAGTGAATTTTCAAAATAGAATTTTTTGTGAATCATATAATGGATAAAAAATGTGTGTGTGTATATATATATATATATATATACATATATATATATATATATATATATATATATTTATATATATATATATATATAGATATATATATATATATATATATATATATTTATATATATATATATATATATATATATATATATATATATATATATATATATGTATATATCTTTATCTCGTAGTTGAAAGAGACTTTTATGGTAAAAAAAGTCTCTTTTAACTACAATTACGCGACCTGAACAAATAAGCTACATTTTTAATTCGTCTAAAAGTCAAAGCAATTAAAATAATGCGGAAGTTAGGTTTTATTGTTTTTTTAAAAACCGCAATAATAATGACTAGTTTTTTAATATATAGTCTTGTTTTTTTTTTTAAACTTGAGCGGAATGTTGCTACATCAACTATCTTATAGCCTGCTGCTACAAGGGAGTGTTGCTACATCGACTATCTTATAGCCTGAGTGACAGCAGAGTGCTGCTACATCGACTATCTTATAGCCTGACTCGCAACAGATTGCTGCTACATTGACAATCTTATAGCCTGACTTGCATCGGAGTGCTGTTACATCAACTGAGGGTTTGATTAGGGCAGGCAGTCTATCATTTAAGAAAAAATATGTATATTTAAGTTTTTAAACTTTTTCTGGTCTGGTTTATTAGCGCATTCTTCAAAATACAGTTTAAGGAAGAAACTTTTTGACTACCATGCAAGACTATATAGATTCCTGACAAATGATCAAACCATAACAAGATCATGGCTTGTATACTCAAAAAAAGCAGATGTTGTATACTGTTTCTGCTGCAAGTTGTTTAGTATCGATAAACAAAAACTTAGTACCAGTGGCTTTCATGATTGGAAAAACATTTATTCCATGCTAAGTGAGCATGATCATTCACAAGAGCAAAACAATTTCTGGATAAAATGGAAGGAGCTGGAAAGTCACTTAAAAGCAAACAGTACAATTGATCAACAGAATCAGAGCATCCTTCAGTAAGAACAGCAATACTGGCAATCAGTAATTGAGAGAGTTGTGGGAATTATTCAATATTTGGCAAAAGACAATTTGGGTTATCAGTGAGGAAAAGCTTTTTGCCCATGGCAATGGGCAAAAAGCTTTTTATTGGCAAAGTTTGATAGTGTCATGCAGGAGCATGTTCGTAGAGTAATCAACAATCAGTTGCCAAATCATTATTTAAGCAACAGGATTCAAAATGAGCTAATCATACCTATGTCAAGAAAAGTGCAAACTGAAATTATTCAGCGTCTCAAGGTAGAAAAATATTTTGCCCTCATATTGGATTGCACTCCAGACTTGGCCCATAAAGAGAAAATGACTGTAGTGGTACATTTTGTCAAAACTTCAGAAAGTTCTGCAACAACTAAAGAATAATCTATGGGCTTCCTGGTAGCTGAATATCAAACAGGTGAAGGAATTACAAAATTAATTACTACCTTTCTGACAGAAAACAACATAAATATTGATGTCTGCAGATGACAAGGATATGACAATGGAAGTATCATGAAATATCGTATCAAAGGAGTGCAAGCACAAGTTCTGAAACAGAACCCTTTGTGTTGTCCATTCGTCAAATCTCACTCTGTTGCCCATTCCTCAAATCTCACTGTTTCTGATGCAGGCAAATGCAAAGCATCTACAAAGTTGTTATTTGGATATCTTCAACACTTGTATGCATTTTTCTCAGCATCACCACATAGATGGACGATCACGAAACAATGTGTTAGAGCTACAATAAAGAAATGGAGAGAGGCACGCTGGGAATCTCAAATAGAGAGTGTAAAAGTTGTTAGGAACCATTTACCTGAAATTTTGAAGGTACTAAATGAATTAGAAGACTCAACAAGTGATCTCTTTGCCTTTGCTGAACTGAGATCTTTGACAAACGAATTATCATTATATGCCTTCATCATAAAGACTGTGATATGGTATGAACTCCGGTTGCAGAATAATGTTGCAAGCAAGTAGTTGCAGTCTGAAAAAATGGACCTTCAATTAGCTATGCAATATATCAATAATTGTAAAGTAGCTGAAAAATTTGTTAAAGCCTAATTTTTTAATAATTAATAAAAAATTTGGTTTATTAAAATTTAAATTATTAAAATCAACATCAGTTTCTAAAACATTAAAGATTTTATTTTTTCAAATGGTTTTTTGATGAGTAATGCAGTTGATTCCTTTTATAAATTTAAATTGTAAAGAACAATAATATAATCTAAACGTTAATATTATTAAATCAAAGGTTTTGGGTTACTCTAAATAACTGTTTCAAGTATTAGTTAGAGCTTCTCAAACACTTGTATTCTGTAGTAGAACAAAGGTAGTTATAAACAATGACTTATCTTTTTTAAATTGTGGATTTTATTTATAAGCATTTTCTGTCTGTTGTGTATTGTGGTAAGATAAAAGAAGTAATTAGTTTTAAAAAAAGTCACATTAACTTTTGAATGACGAATGTAAGAATATTTGTTACAATAAATAATTTAATTTTGATTTAAAAAATATATTTAAGTTTATTCAAATTAAAATTAATGCTTGGGTTTAAATTAACTGTCAAATTTATTTAAAAATATTACTAAATATTATTTAAAATTAAATTTTTATTTGTTCTTAAAAAAAATGAGCTCTAAAATCATTTTTATCACAATTGTTTTTTCTTGGTTTTCTTTCATAAACATTTTTTTTTTTTACTCTAAATTAAATTTTGAATAAACAGCTGCATTCAAAATTTGCACAAAACATAAGTTTAACTTTTTATAACGCAAGTTAAATCGCAGCAATTATTTTTAATAAACTATATATACAGTGATATAATTTTAAAAAGAAAATAATAAATTTATAAACTTTTAATAAATAAAGTAATTAAATTAATTTTTATTGTTACTCTTTAATTTTGTTTTAATAAAAAATCATTTGTAGTTACAAAGCCGCAATTAGAAACTTAAGATATAATCATTTTAAAAATTCAAAAGTTTAACATATTTTAATTCATTTATGCTAATGTCAAGAAAAGAAAGAAATTTCTTATTATCAAACTTTTTTAAAAATGCATTTTCAAATTTAATTATTTAGTATTAAAATAAAATAAAATAAAAAATAAACATTCCCTTATAGTAGTAATAAAAAAGCTGTTAAATAACATTTAACTCATTTTGCGGAAAATTAATATTATTGCAGTAATTTAAAAAAGTTAATGTCTTTAAAAAATAAAAAAATAAAGAGAATTTTATAATGTCAAATATCACGTTAAGCTAATGCATTAAGCATTTTTTATTTAAAACAAGGCCTGAACTTCATATGTCATTTTCCAGCAGACAGTAAAACAAGATTCAGTCAAGCACTTATTAAATAGTTTAGAGAGAATTGAAGTGGATAACACGCTTGTAATGCTTTGACAGGAATGTTGTCTGCAACATTCCTGTCAAAGCATTACAAATGTGTTCAAAATCAACAAGAAAGAATAAAATGATAACTTGAAACCAGCAAAAAGGTATAAAAGCTTCCATACTTGCCTGAATTCAGAACTATCATGATGAAAATTATAAAAAGAACCAGTCAGCTTTAGGGTAAGAGGGAGTAGTGCTATAATAGGGTAAGTGCAAAAAAAGAAGTCTTAGATAAAAGATTTATCCATGTTCAGAACCACATTAAGGAAAGCAAGGGAAAACTGAACACAAGTTCAGAGACATTACACAAATTTATTAAATCTTCTTTGAAGTGACACTTTATTTTTATGTCACTTCAAAGAGGATTTAATAGGTAATTTTATGCATAAGTAAACACCCAATCGAAAGATAGTAGCAACAAATACTTAGATCCAAAAAAAGAAACTTTTTAAATCAAATCAGTTTCCTAAAAAGAAAGCATATCTGGTGAGTTTTGCAAGAAGTAAGGTGTAGCTGATGGAAAGTTGCTTTGAAGACCACAAATATTTGTAAATGGTAATTGTAATAGTTAGGTGGTCGTAATGGTTTTTTATGTTTAATATTTTTTTGCTTAATATTTTTGGTTTAAGTTAAAGAGAACTTGTTCATAGATAAAGTGAGATATTCCAAGAAATGAGCTATGCAGATTCTTCAGTCCTGCTGATTTACTCTAAGTCTTAACAGCTCCTTATGAGGCCTCATCAATGCACATCAAAAGCATGGTCAAAAAAAGTAATCTGCTTAACCCTTTATGGGCCAGTGATGCCATAAGGCTTCATTGACTTTAGGAGTTCTTCTATAGCTTACTAAAGCCTATAAGAAGGAGAATGCTTTTGTTTGTTATTCAACACCGAAGTGTACACACGCTAAAACTTTTCATAATGGTAGAACATACTTTGTAAGAAGTAAACACAAGGTTTATTATTGTAGTAGAGGAAAGATGTAAAAACTCAAATATCTCATTTTTTGTTTTTTCATTTTTATTTGGTGTATTATAAATTTTCAAAAGTAAATGATGCCACATGGCGTCATTGGCCAAAAGGAGTTGTATTTATGATATATATAATAGAAATTATTAGTTTCATTTAAAGTTATTGCAATACATATATATTACTATATTATATAAATATATTTAGGTTTAAAAAAATTATTATATAGACACTATAACATATATATGGCACAGAGAAAAAAATATTCAGTTGCTGATGTGATAGATTTTGTAACTAATGGAGATGTGTCCGATTTATCAGATTTATCAGATGATGATGAGTTTTCAGCCAATGAGAATGTTAACACTGATAATTGTGCTGCTGCTGATGTTGATGATAATCATGACGATGGCGATGATGGTGATGATGATGATATACCACTAGCTGCTTTAAAAAAAAAACATGAGTACCAATGGGTAAAAAAAGACCTGAACTCAGATTATATCGATACCAGTTTATGTGAACATCAGTTTAAGGACATACCAGATAAAATAAGCTCACCTTTTCAATATTTCAAATATTTCTTTACCGATGAGTTATTGCAGTTAATTGTTGAAAACACAAACTTGTACAGTACACAAAAATCAGGGAAGTGTATCAACACCACTCTTGATGAAATTTCTATGTTAATTGGGATGCAAATGTTAATGGGGCTAGTTAAACTACCTGCCTACAGTAGCTATTGGTCCACTTCTCTTCGATATCCTCTAATTGCTGACAATATGCCGAGAAACAGATATAAACTATTGCGGCAAAATCTACACTTTGTAGACAACACAACTTTTTCAGAAGATAGTGGAAAGTTGTTTAAAATTGCACCTGTCATTGAGTTGATCCAAAAACAATGCATTAGTTTAGAACCTGAATGTTTCCATGCTATTGATGAACAAATAATACCTTCAAAAACTAAATACTCAAAGATACGACAATATAATCCTAAAAAACCATGTAAATGGGGTTTTAAAAACATGGTCAGAGCTGGACGGTCTGGAATGATGTATGATTTTTACCTTTATGCTGGAAAGGAAAATACAATACCAGCAGAGTATAGTCATTTATCTGTAAGTGCTCAATCAGTGGCGTATTTGTGCATGGAGTTACCGAAACATGAAGACAAAGTTGTTTTCTTTGATAATTGGTTTTCCACCCTTGATTTGATCCAATACCTCAAAGGTATTGAAATAAAAGCTGCAGGCACAATCAGACCAAATCGTTTACATGGGTGCCCAGTAATACCATCAAAAGAACTCAAGAAAAAAGATAGAGGTTCACTTGATTATCGTATTGATAAAAATTCTGCACTAATTGTTGTAAAATGGTTAGACAACAGTATTGTTCATTTAGTATCCAACTGTTTTGGCATAGCACCTTTGAGTACCATATACCGCTGGTGCAGCAAAACAAAAGAAAAAAAAAACGTTGCTTGCCCATATATAGTGGCAGCATACAATAAATGCATGGGAGGTGTAGATCTAGCAGATATGCTAATTGCCTTGTACCGCACAGAAGTAAAAACACGACGATGGTACATCAAAGTGTTCTGGCATTTTGTAGATGTGGCCAAAGTGAATGCCTGGATCTTATATAAATGGCATTATCAGCAATTAGGTCTTCCAATCAACAAACACCAAGCATTAGCAGAATTTACAGTAGATATTTCAAATGCTCTTATCCAAGCGAATAAATCAAAAGCAATCCAGGGTAGGGGAAGACCAGCTAAACTTAGCGATATCAAGCAAGTTCAACAAAGGAATAGAAAGAAACCAGTCATACCAATCCCTAATAATGATATTAGGTATGATCATATAGGACACTGGCCAAAACCACAAAAAGATAAAAAAAGATGCAGGCTGTGTCAGAGTTATAGCAGAATGATGTGTGCAAAATGTAATGTTTTCCTTTGCTTGTTAGCCAATCGCAACTGCTATGTAGACTACCATAATTGAGTAAAACTGTATTTAGTGCTTACATATATTAGAATAAACATGCTTTTTGAACAAAAAGTTTTTTGCCTTTGCTGTTTATATATATTTCAATAAAAATGTTTTTTAACTTTGTTTTCAGATATTATCTTTATTGACCAATGATGCCATATGGCATCAAACCCAAATTTGACCAAAATTACAAAATTTTGAATTTTTTTTTTCAACAACTTATTTTGTGAGCTTAAATTGTTAGTATAACAAAAAATAATATTTTTTACATTAATTTGTCATAATTTGGCCTGTAAAGGGTTAACACTAAAGTTTTTGAATGCTTTTCTCATTTTCCCAAGATGTATATTTTTTTCACACCATCTTTAGCATTTACTCAATTAAGAGCCCTAAAGGAGGAGAATTTAAAGTCAGAGTTTATTTCTCCAGGCCTTTGCCTAGAAAACAAATCTGACAAGGCAGCAGGACATGAAACAGGTAATAATAGGTTACATGTTACCAGTAGCATGATGATTGTAATGATCCTGAACCTGACCTGGCCTAGTTAAGTTAAAAGAAGTTACTTCTGTGAGCAATAATTTAAAACATGGAGCAGGATATTTCAGAAATACATTAAGAAAAACTGTGCATCTAACGAAATACTGGAAGTTAATGTGAACATATTTTATAGTTGTAGTCAAGAAAGAACACAATCATACAAATAGTAAATTACAGGTGAATAATTACAGCATCAGATGTTCAGATGGAACACAAACATACATATATAGTAAATTATGTGTGAGCTAACATAGAAATACCTCCAAAATTATGCTCTAATATAAAAACACCAATAACAGACAAACATAGTCACTGCTACATACATTAAAGTTATTAAGTTAATTATTTATCAAGTATGTTCTTAGAAAAAACAACTTATTTATATACCACATATTTTGATTTTCTACATTTTCTGATTTTTTACATTTTCTACTCATTGGGAAATCGTTTGTTTTTTTTTGTTTAAAATTTCAACTATCTGTAGTTTTATTCATTTAGAATTTTTTTTTGTTTACGAAGCAGTATTTGTAACTTTATATAATTCACATTTTTGTGCAATTGTAGCTAACTTTTTATTGTAATATTACATTTGAAACATATCTAATATACTTAACTCTATTTATACAGGCCTTTATATTGTAGATTTGTGCACTAAACATTGTAAAAAATAATTTTTTTAAAGTTTAAAATTTTTTATTTATTTTGCATTTCTGTATAACTTTCAAAATAAAGCTTTATTTGTTGATTTGTTTCCAATCCTCTTGAGTGCTATTTTTAAAAGATCAAATTCTTTCATAAAAAATAAATTTAATATGGTAAGTTTAAGTTTAAAAAAGTAAAACGTTTTTTAATTCATAGGAAAAAAGGTTTGTACTTGCTGCGACATCTGTGGAAATACCTGACTGTCCAACTGTCAAAGATATTGTTCGAGGAAAGGTAATGACATGAATTTTTAAATATATATTAATTAATGAATCACAGTTATTGTCAAACATTTAAAAAACATTATGTTTATCACGTGTGATTTAAAATTTTTGACTATTGAAAACATTAACTTCATATCTGTGTAAATTAAAAAGAAAACACTAAAGAAATATTTATTAATAAGTCTTTAATTTTCATTTATGGGGTTACCGGATCTCAGACAACCATTTCTTCACTACATTTGCTGTGTGACATGCAGCTCCACTTTGAACATAGACAATGTTTGATAAGTCTAAGGAGTTTGTTTGGACCCAGGACAGGACTTTAGATTTTAGGAATATTTCTAAGTACTCTTTTGCCCCTATTTTAAACCCTTTTCATAAAAGACAGACGGCATTTTAAGTCTACTAAATGCAACAAGAACAATCATCATAACTTGAGAGCGATGCTTTGTTTTAGAAATCCAATGTTTTAAAAAATCTTGACCTGACTCTTTCAAACAATTTTTTGTTTTAAAAAATGTAGCTCTTAATACAGAAAACTATTTTATAATGTCCAGTAATGGTAAACTCACTTTCAGAGCTACCACCACCTTTTCTCTGTGAAAAAATAATGTTTAAACATTTGCCAATTTTACGTGTTATTAAAATTCTATTCTTCTAAGAGTCTACAATTTTAAATCTTACACATTAGATTTAAATGCGCAAAATGCATCTCTAATTCAAGTTTTTTCTGTTTAAATTATTGTTTTTTATACTAATATTCCAGATTTATTCAAGTGGTTGGATTATAGAACCACATAGCAAAGAAGGAATGTCATGTTCAATGGTGACCTATATTTCACAGGTTTTTTTTTTTTTTTTTTTTTTTTTTGTTGGTATATTAATATATTTATGATATATAATTTATATATTTTTAATGCAATTTAACAAGTTTTTTGATTTTTTTTGGCAAGTCAAAAATTTTATTAAATTAATTTTACTAAATTATTCCAAAAATTAAAAGCTCTTAACAGTGCAGTGGTCTAAAAAGCTGACAATTCTGACCAAAATTGTAATTTTAAAAATAAAGAAGGTGCAAGTTTTTATTTTTCTCCTACCCATTATATATTTACTATATATTACAAAATATGTATAACTATATTTAGTTTTTTCACTATATTTTGTTTTGCTATTGAAGACTAAAATAAAATTTTGTGAAATCTATTAGTTATATTACTTGAATAATACAAAACAGTAAAATATTGCTAAAATTTTAGCATCTTTGATTGTCTCATTATGCCAAGCTCAAAAAGCATATAATGAATATCGAAGAAAACAAAAGATCTTTGTAAAATGTAGGAATACGCATCCAATTTCAATTTGTTCAAGACTAATAATTGAACTCTAAAAACATATATGCACTTTAATTTTGAGTAACTAGTATAATTAAATTTATTAATCAAAAGTTTAATTTTTGACCAAATAATTACCTTAAATAATTACCCTAAAAAATTACCCTAAATAGACCCATATGTAGTGTACTGATCCAAACATTAAAAACTCTTAACACTGTTCTAATTCAAACATGTTTTCCAAAAAAATCAAAAAAGTCTTAACAGTGTTCTCATCTAACTATCGACTTATTAGCTTTAACCCTTTAGTTTCCCATGTAGCAAATCTGCTACATATAGCATATTATGTAGCAGTTTTGTTACATATGTACCAAACTATGTAGCCGATCTGCTACATAAGTAGCAAGTTATGTAGCAGATCTTCTATATATGTAGCAAATTATGTAGCAGATCTGCTACACATATAATAAACCATGTAGCAAAAAAAGTTTTGTAAAATTGAAAAATTGCATTTGCAAGTTGTTGATTGCTTGATTGAATCTAAATCATAAGTTGAGATAACTGATATAACTTAAGATAACTGTTGAGTTTGATGCAATTTCAACTGCTATGGTATGTTTTGTGCCAGTTAAATTTGCAACTAAAGCATTTTGCCAAAATGATGCAGCACTGTTGTCAGCTGATTTAACACTTTTATTCATAATTAATAACCTTGAAGGTTTAGGTTTACTTATTGAATTAAAAGCTCTATTGTTGCAACAGATAAATGAGTGGCAAACAACTTTTTCTAGCTTGCTTTACTATCTGCACAAGAGACATCAACAATACAAGAATCTAAATTCTTGTGAGCACCTTAGCAAATCAACAATTGTAAATGCCATAGTTTGACTGATTGTGCGAATCAATCAGCAAGCATATGATCATCTTCTTTTCACCAGTGTTTCATCTGATAGCAATTCTGTAGGCTTCAAACATGCCATTGAAAGAAAAGCTTAAATTTTAAATGATTAAAAATTAATAAATATGGAAAGGTTTAGGAATTTGAAAAATTTATCAAAAACGATCCGTAATAAGATTATTTTACAGATTTTCATAAGTAATTTTATGAAAATCTGTAAAGCCAACAAGTGTTAATTTAGAGCTTGTATTTTCAGCAATTAACAACATTTTGATAAAATTAACATTCTTAAAAAACTCTTAAAGTTGAACATCTAAATGTTCTTTGTTTCCGATGGGCAGTAATATTTTTGTATAGAAAATAATTATAGTTCTAGTTTTAATTCTACATTTTATTTAGTTAAAATAATTTTACTTTTAGTTTTTTTATAATTCAATTTTTGTTGTAATTTATCTCATCATTAAATCTCATCTAGTTTTAATGTAATATAATATAAGCATACATAATTTAAAATAGTAATACTTAAGCATTAAGACTAAAGAAGTAAGACTCAGCTATTGAAAAAAAAATTACCTTCAAGTTTTGGCATTTGCTAACTAGGTCTCTATTTACTGACTTCAATTAGTTATTTAGGGAAGTGTAACACGCAACGCCAATTTGCCCTGTAAACTTAAAAAGCGTTCCGCAATATGTAATAAAAGAAAATCTGACTTATGAAAAGATAACATATTTATTTGTACTCATAAAAATAAATCATCATCTAGACTAGATAAGAATAATTATAAATAAAATGTTAGCACAATTGAAAATACAAGTTTTAAGAAAACTTGTATTTTCGATTGAGCTAACATTTTATTTCTTTATCCATTTGTGAACAGTCCACAGGGTAAAAAAAGTCTTTCACCATGTATTGCAGTAGTAGCAGTAAGGTTTTCAGCTAGTGGTGCAAGATGTGGGTAAACAGCATGTCTCATCTTCTGAAAGTTTAAAGCATTTGGCACACAAGACTGTTACTAATTTCAATAAACTATTTGTTATGTTTATTTTTCTGTTTTGTTAATGCACTTGTTGCCGCAGCAATATCAGAAGAAGTAGCAGGTGCATTTGCTGAAGGTAAATTATGTTGTACAGATTTTTTACCTCTGAAAAAGTGTATGCTTTTCTACAGTCTTTGATTTGTGTATGCTCAACATCTAACAGCTATCGCTTTTTTTTTTTGTTATTTGCATTTACCTCCCCAAGGCCATGAAGGCCACTACAGTGGAATAGGCTAGTTTGGTTGTGGTTACAACCCTCTCTTAACTCTATAACTCTGTAACACAAACCTTCACGTATGAGGCCGCTGCGCAGGTCAAGGAAACATGTGGTACTTGGCTGTGAATTAAAATTAGGGTTTTTAGGCTGCATACATCAACATACTGTTGATTTGAAAAAAATTTCAAATCAACAGTATGTTTGCAAGCATATTAACTACTACATCTTTGACTACTCGAGATGTGAATTCTTGAAGTGGCATTCTAAATTGAGTATGGAAAGTATAACACTTGATAAAGAAAGTGAAGAGCACAGGTGACAAACGGCATTTGAAAAGTTTTAAGAAAGTATATATTGGTCATTTATAAAAAATTTTATGGAAAGTTAAGGAAATAAAGTTTTTAATAAAAATTACAAAAATTTTATTAAGTTAAACTTTAGATAAATTAATCAAGGTTTTTTTTCTTTCTAATTTTTGGATTTTGTTTTGTATGAAAACTTTTATATGAAGCTTATGAGTTATTAGGCCTAGTAGTAGGAGAGAATTAGCAAAAAATAGGGTCGAACCCGGACAAAAATGGTATAAAGCTAAAATTTTGCAGAGAGAAAGTAGACAGTGTCTGGATGAGCGTAAAAAAAAGCCCGTTTGATTGCGCTATGGGAACATCCTTTTGGGGCAATTTGGGGTACAAAAACGGGGCAATTTTGACTGCGGCAAAATGTCATAAACTTTATATCATTGGATTGAAAATTTTATGCTGATTTATATAAGAACTATTACTTGAAAAAAGTTATTTTTTAAGTTATTTACATTTGAAAAGTGTAAAATCCTTAAAATGTTATATTTTTTGTTTTCAAAACATAATAATATAACTTTTGTCTGTGCGCAATTCTAAATGAGAAAAAATTAGAAAATTATATATTCTTTTAAAATAACTTTAAAACTTGAATGCAAATTTCTTTAAAATTAGATGTCCGATATTTTACTTTTCTCAAAACAAATCATCAAATGAGTTTCTCTCGCTTTTAATTTCATCACTTGAATCTTTTTCAATTTCAAAATCCTAAAAATGCAAAATCTTTGTATTCCAAAAAAAACAAAAATATTTAAAGTAGATTATGTGTATATTTAAAAAATAAAATTTACCATTTTATTACTGCAGTCTTGCCCATGACAGCCACCGCATGCAGACATGCATTTTAAGCCGTTTTTCCTGCAAGAACACATATTAGTTCTGCACATATTTCTTGACGAAGTTTTACAATCGCAGCGAATCACTTTTAGTATATTGGGTGGTGCCACATCTTTGTCTGTTGGTATTGGAAGAAGATAACCATTTTCTAACTTCCATCCCCATTCTTTAGGATCCAAGTTGAAAGATTCATCTACCATTTTCCATTCAACAACTTGTAGGTGAACTCTAAGACCATGAAAATAAGCAGCACTGTCTGTGGGTGGTAACTTTTCTGGCTTAATAATTCCTTCACAAATCATTTGTTTATATTTTAAATACCTAAGAAAAGTACTATGAAAATATGACACTTTCTAAATCTAAATGAGTGACTTAAATCCACAAAATTATAATTAAACTTTCGAATACCAACCGCATTTTCCTTAACGAAGATTCTGCATTTCCACCAAAAAGTTCAATGAAAGCTCTTACTGCAAATTCTCCAACTTCTTTTTTGGTTGCCCAGTAATCCGAAATAATTTCAGATACTGATTGTATATTATTGGATTTTTGCAGTAATTTTAAAAAACTAGGTTTTCCTTTTCCCAGTATTGAAGATGTCGAGTCACATCCTGACCATGCGTGAACAAATAACAGATGTTCTTTAAAATCCATTACTCGAGATTGAGCATCTTTAATACTCCAGAGTTTTTTCTTTCTTTCTTGATAAAAAAAAATCTCATTTAATTCATCTTTCCAATAATACATTAGCATAACTGCTATATCAGTATCATCAGCAACAACAATGCATGGTAAAATTTCCTTTGCAACTTCCAACGATTTACAATTTTTGTGTCAGCATCCCCTTAGCAAATATATACTTCATATCCATCTCGTTCAAGGTAATCTGACAAAAGTAAAATTAATTGTGCCTTGTTGTGTGAATTCGATAAAAAACGCTCTTGTGAATACGGAACCTGATTATTTTCTCTTATAACAAGATTTTTGGAAGAACCTTTGGATTTTCTTCTGATGTGATCATTAGATTTAATTTAAGATTTCTTATCATAACCGTCAAATATAATATAAGTGGTGGCATAATTTTTTCTTATATAGCTGATGTAGGTCTCAACAATTTCTACAAACCTCATACCTTTGTTCTAAAGAACTCTGTGGAGTAAGGAACCTTCATCAAGGAGATATTTGCACAAACATGATTTGTTTGCTTTCAGCATTAGGTTATTTTTAAATAATGATTGTGGGAGATGAGTAAGCTCATAATCAAAATATAGTTCAACGTCATCCTCTCTTTCTGCAATTGCTGCAAGTCTATTAAAAAGGAGTGTTGGATCGACACAACAATCAGTTTGTTTGTCTAGTTTTACGCTATTGGTCAAAACATCTAAAGAAAAAAATGTATTCTTCTTTTTAAACTTTGCTTCATTGAACTTAAGGCCATTGAGAAATGTTTGTAGATGAACACCTATGTTCTCAGCCTCGTCACATCTGACAAGATCTTCACCATTGACTGACACAAGACCCGTAGATAATGAATATAGATTTCTATCGACAGTATTGAATGGATTTCTTACAGAAAACCAGTCATAAAACAACTCACAATGTTCATAATCACATACTAATCTTTTAATACCCATTTCTTTATTGCTTTCCGTAACTCCGATGTCAAATCCAGGTAGTTTATACATTGCTTCATGAACACTTGCAGAATAACAGATGCTCATTGTGTATAGGTTGCGTACATTTTCATTAAATCCTCTACCTCAAGTTAAACAACCATTGCATTTTAAAGACCGCATCAGGGTCTGCTCTATTACAAGATCAGAAGATAGGCCAATACCTTTCAGATCGGCGCACTGCGTGACGACCATCTAAGAATTGTTGATGTAACCATGGATTCGTTTCTGAAAGGTATTGCATTTCTTACAAATATAACCTGGAGCACTTGGCATAGTTTGAATGCCCTGATGCGGCAAATAAGTTTAGCATTTTTGAGATTGTTTGAAGATGCAAGTACCAGTTACAAGTTCTCTCTGCAACTAAAAATTCCTTTATGATACTAATATAGTATATGTACAAGATTGAAAGTTTTGCAGTGCCTGATTCATATGACTTCTTTTCCGTTAGGTTAATATGACACATTCAATTTTTTTGAAAGCATCTGTATTACCAAGTCTGATTAACTCTTCCTCATTCATACCATTTTGCATTGCAATTTTATAATTGCATTGAAGTCCGGGTATATCTAGTTTTGATTCGTCAACTAAAATATCTTTAATATGACTCATCAATGCACTCTGGACCAACATGTGACCTCTTAAAGCTCTTGCAATAGCTTTTCTTTTAAGCATATGTTTTACTGTATCTTCAGAGTAAACTTGTTCTAAAACTTCTTCCAGGCCAGTGCCTGCTATTAGTTTTTCAATGCTACCGAAAAAGCTCATCATTGTGTGAAACCCTCCGAGTCGACATACTATATTGAGGTTCTGATCTTTTATAACACCAAACGCTTTCTGCCATAATGGCTGATCAAACGTAACGCAGGCAGTAACTATTTTATATTTATTGGCTTCATCAATAATGAACAATAGTGTAGAATATATGCATGTTTCATCTGAAGAATTTAAGTCAATAATAGGTAAAAATTTTATGGATGCTTTTTCATAAACTGTTTTTGATTGTGATGTAGTATGCATCATGTAACCTGACCAGTTTGGGCGAGGATTATTTCTTGAACTAAAAAACCATGCCACATGCCAAATAAAATCAAGATTCATTTCGGGCGCACGGAATACTTCAGATACAATATCTTTTATTGGTTTAAAACTTACATTTAATAAACCCTGATAGCTTGATCCGTGATAAGGCGTTATTTTTAAAGACATATCAGATAAATTTTAATAGACTTATGTTTCAAACGTGTTATGCTTTCATAATTGCATTAAGAAGACAAACATATTGATATTAAACCCATTCCGTGAAATGTTCCTTTTTCGGTCAATGTTCAAATGTTGTGATCTACATTATCAGCGACCCAATGTAGGAAGTTCGTTCCAAAAAATTTATTGATATCTACTCCAATTCCAAATGGAATTGGTGCTATCATAGATCTTGGTCGTAAGCTTGAGCAATGCGTTGTCCTAAACTAATTTGTCAAAGCTTAACTGAAATTAAATGGCTTAGAAATAGCTGTAAACTCTTTGGAACCCATTTGAGTCCATATTCAATATCACCTATATCCTCTTGTGACGGATATACAGATTTATCGACATTCATTTTTCTGATTTCGCTTTTAATTATACTTGCAGCGGCAGAAATAATATAATTTTTAGTGTGATCTTTCTTTTTTTGAAATTTCGATATAACAAAAGAAGCCATATCTTTGAAACAAACTAAATTAGATTGACCAGAGAGTCCTCCAAAAATAATATGATCACAATAATGTTCAAGTAATTTTCGTTTTAAAGATTTCGTTGAGTAACACGGATAACCATTACTAAGTTCTTTCATTTTAATTTGCACATCTGAAAGAGTATAAACTTCGCAATCAGTTTCTTCTTCTTCTAACCGGAAACGGAGTTTCTCAAAATTTTCAAACATAATGAGATCTAATGGGCGTCCACTTTAGTTGTCGCTTTTAGTTTTAAGCCTGAAGTTGTTCACGAAACATGATAAATAGCTATACACGAAATACGATAAATAGCTTCTTCTGCTACAAGATTAGCTACATTTTTTTAATCAATGGTATGGTCTCAACTTTAGAAATCAGGGAATGTTTGTGATCTACCTTTTTAGTACAAAGAAAACATTTTGATTTCCAATCAAATACCCCTTCAAATGAGGATCGTAGTTTCTTTCTTGGAACAGATAATGATTGATCTTTACGACTATCCACAAATTTTCTTCTACAGCTATGATGGACTAGTACTGTTGTACTATTATGCGTGGTCTGTCGAAGCTGGTCTCTAAGAAAACTAAAAATATGCAAAAATCTTTTTCAAATTATAGCTACGTTAAAATTGAGTTAATATTAAAACTTAACATAATTTTATGTTTTTTGAGTAATAAAATTGAAAAAAAAAAACATTGTTGATGCCAACTTTACTTGACCTCCCCCTCCCCAGTGTCACAGTTGTCAAAAAAGTTCAGACCCACTTCCTCCCTATTTTGTTGACGTAAATAATGGGCAGCCCCTTATTTGAAATGATTCGGAAAATTAATGAACTATTAATTTAACTTAATTAATTAATTTAACAAACTGCGCAAAAAATCTTTTTTATAAGATTGTATATTTAAACACATTTTAACCTGCATAGTTCATTAATACTCCGTTATTTGCTTAATCGAATCAATGTTTTGAGACCTTTTCCATATACTTTGACATAACTTTCTTTGTCAAACCCAAGCTCGCACAATACACAAACAGCATTCTTTCTTTTTTCAAATGTAAAAACTTCTACTACACGTAACGTTTAACTTGTAAGTTTTACTTCTCCATATAATAGTTTCAATATAATAAGACACAACCTTTTTTCGGAGTAAAACTAAATTATTCCATTGATACAAAATGTTTCATTGAAAACTTTTGTTATGAAAACAAAAGAAATTATTAAGTTTTTTGCAGTAAAAATTTTCTTTTGAAAACAAAAAATCAAATGAAGTTTTGCGCAGTATTCGCTTTTAACACTTTTACACTTTTCAAATGTAAATAACTTAAAAAATAATTGTTTTTAAGTCGTAGTTCTTATATAAATATTGATCAGCATATCTTATATAAATATTGATCAGCATAGTATTTACTCTGAAATTATAAAATTAGCTGTTTGTTTTAAAATAAATATAGTCCATCTAACAGTTAAATAAATATTTTTGTAATTTTTATTAAAAATTTTATTTCCTTAATATTATAGAATGGAAAAAGTTTAATTTCTATCGTAATTAAACTATTTCCATACTGCACTATTTCTCTTTCTACTAGTTTCAGTACCAGTAAAGTTTACTTAAAGTCATCATATTGATTTTAACTTCTTCTTGCAAGATATTTTCTTGCAAGATAATTTCCAAGATATGCAATTTTTTGTCTGTTTTTGTCACAGTTTACTTATTGCTATTTTACTCTTAAGAAACTTTGTAACTTCTTAAGAGTTTTAAACTTTTTTCACATGGAAATTTTGAATTTCATTCAAAGTTTCAAACAGATTTGAATGGAATTCTATTAGATTGCACGTGCAAAATCAATACTCATTTGAACTGTTATTTTTGTATATAATGTTTCATTTTAACTCCATGTTATGTTTTATGTGAAAGATTGATAAAAATTTAGAAAAAATTATTTTAACTCCTAGTAGAATTTCTTATTAAAGGTAACAAGTTACTAATAGTTTCTTTTGATTTTGGGGATTTTAGAACTAATTTCTTATAAATAAGTTGCATTTAAAAAAAACTTGTAATTAAATTCTTTTTAAGAATAGAACACAAATATTTTTGTTTCATAATTATTTTTGATTCAGTTTTTATTTAAAGTTACAGTCTATAAGCCTATTTTACAAAGTAGAAAAAAACACAAAATAAAGTCTTAAGTTTTTATTTAAAAAAAAAACTTTGTTGAGCCTATATAAATTTTTACTATTTATTTGAGGTTTGAATCATGTTTTTTATTTACTTTTAAGTTTAAATACCTGTAATATACTAGTATTACCATTATTGAAATTATTCCTTGCTGAATTACTTATATTAAAAAATGATATCAGTATTGGATACACTATTCTCAACCTAAAAATTTCAAAATATGTACTTTTGCAAACAAGGGTACTTCAGGGAGAAACAAGATAATAGTTATACTTCCAGGGAAATGCCAGGCTTGATCTTCAACCCTCTTGTTTATAAAGCAATTGCTCTACTTCTACATTATTACAGCATGAGGTCTTTTTAAATTGTATGTGGAGATGAATTGGGAATATCTCTTTTTCTTGTATGGTTTTATATTACAGTTTAAATTAATAAGTCAAATCAAAAGTTTTATCAAATTTAAGGCTATTTTTAAGCATATTTAAAGTTATTATCACCGGAGTCGAGTTAAGATTTAAAATAAGAAGTTTTAAAAAACAATCTCATCAAATTCTGTTTTAACCTAAATGCCAGATTCTCCTTTTGCTATAAAAAATAAAAAGCTGATTGAATGCAACTTCTTGATATAAAAGTATTAAGATGAAACAGCAACAACAACAACCAATTTTTTTCCCAAAAATAATCATAATAATGGTAATAAAAATATTGATAATAGAAATAATACTCAAAAACTTGAATAATAATAGCAAGAGAAATAACAGTTATAGTTGTATTTATAATGAATTAAATAGTAAAAAAATAAAAATATATAAAAAAATAAAAAAATTAATGGAATAATAACTATAACAGTTATAAATATAATAATAGTTTATAATAATTAATGAGGAAAGCATCAGTCATTTAAAAGTCTTTGTATGGAGTAACACCAATTATTAAATACTGTTTGACTAATGATAAGCACCCTATTAGTGATGTTATTTTTAGACATGAAGATTATAATGAAGTTAACATGTAAAATATATGAATTATTGTGAAGTTAACATGTAAAAATCATAAATGGTAAGTAATGATAAAAAAAGGGGAAAAAAACAAACAAACAAAAAATGATTATAATAATAGTTATAGCAATAAAAATAAGAATATATTTCTAATATTATTATTATTAATATTATTATTATTAATATTATTAGGTAAAAGTTTCATGAAATTAAAATCAAAATTTATTTTAGATATTTTTTTCAAATCGATTTAAATCATGAATATGAAGAAAAGATAAGTTTGTTAAAAATTGTAGAACTCATTCACAATGCATACAAAGCTTGTGTTCCATTCACAGATACACTGATAGACAATACAATTCTTACTATTCTTCTGAGTTTTGTGAGATGGTGCTGCTGGGTTATTCCATATCAAATCACCGAGTTTTACAATAGTCCCCCAGTGCTGGTACACTGGAGGACTTTTGTAAAACTAGGTGTGAAACAAAGATTTTAGGTTTTATGAAAAAAACACAATCCTTAAAACCTTAGCTTAATTAAACATTTAAAAATGATGTTTGAATCAATATTAAAGAAATTCAAAAATATTTAAGCATCTCAAGCTTACTGTAAATTTTTTTATTTTTTGGCAAACCATAACTTTGTAAATAAAAAGTCACCTAAAAATTTTTTTAGTAATAGTTTTTACTCCAAATAATCTATTTTTACAGGTGCTTTTGACTGATTATAAATAGTTGTTAAGTTTTTGTACCTTGAAAGTTGTAAAGTAATGCAATATTAGGAAAAATATTAAAACCATAATGTTCTACAGTTTATTACTTATAGACAAACAGTGCCCTTTTTTTTGTGAGTTTTGTGTACTTAGGGAAACCATTTGTGGAAAAAATAAAAATTATGCATTAAAAGTTTACTTAACACATGCAGTAGCCTGTTAGATTATTTTTTTAGCCTGTTAGATAATTTTTTTTTTTAAATATGATAAATTACATTCAATTTGCATAAAGAATAGCCTAAACAATTGAAATAAATTATGAAACTTTTTACTATGTAGTTTCTATATATAGAAAATTACCAAAAAAAAATTTTCAAAAAAAGTCCCTTGGTATCTTATGGGCATCTGACGGATGTCTCCAGAACAAGGCATGCCAACTGGTGTGTCTTATGACATGGTTGCAGGCTTTTATTCTCTACTTGTTGCTCCGCACAGCCGCCTTGTTTATCAAAGTTCGTGTTTCGGAGTTCGAGAGTTTAGAGAGGGTTATAACCACAATTAAATGCCTCTTCAACTGTAATAGCATTCTTGGCCTTTAGGAGGCAAATTAATTGAGAAAAAAATCTTATGACATGGTTATGCATAACCAATCGTAGTATAAAAGTTGTCCTCAATGGACAGCACTCTTCTTCATTTCCTGTAACTTCAGGGATTCTTCAAAGTTTATCCTTGGCCCTATACTTTTTTAAACTTACATTAATGATCTCCAAGAAGTTCTCACATCTAAGGTGGCATTGTTTGCTGATGATACTACCATTTATTCCTGTCTTGATAAGAAGCCAACACTCTCTGATTGCTTGGAGGGGGCAATTGAGCTAGAAAAAAAACTTACTTCTGCTACAGCATGGACCTCTCAGTGGCTGGTAAACTTTAGCTCAGATAAAACTCAACTTTTTTTCAGCTAATCTTTGTTGCAACATTCTCGATCTTCCTATATTTATGAATGGTAATGTACTTAATAAGTAATCTACTCTTTGTCTTCTAGGATTAACTCTTACTTCCGGTCTTTCTTGGAAACCATATATCAAATCCATTTTAAAATTAGCATCTGCTAAGGTTGCATCTCTTTATTATGTTTGCCACTTTCTTACTTAGAATTCTATTTTTTATCTCTATAAATCTCAAATCCATCCTTGTATGGAATACTGTTGCCATATCTGGAGCAAATCTTTGAATGATGCCTTTTCTCTTTTAGACAAGGTGCAAAAATGCATTATAGACATAGATGGACCTGGTCTTGCAGCCAACCTTCAACCATTGTCACATCGTTGTAATGTTGCTTCTCTTTTTCTTTTTTATATATTTATAAATACTATAATGGGCACTGCTCTAAAGAGCTAATGTCTCTTCTGCCATCTACTAAAATTCATTCTTGTGTTATTTGTCATTCAATTAAGATTATTTGTTTAACTGTGACTGTTCCTAAGTGCCCCAAAAACTCTTATTAGTCTAGTTTTTTTCCTCGAACATCAGTTCTTTGGAATTCACTCCCTTTACCTTGTTTTCGTAATTTTTTCTGTTTTTCTGTTGCTTTATAAACTTCATCTTTTCTCCTCCAGTAACTTCAAACTCTAATAGTGATTGCTTGCAGCCTTGTTGGAAGTGAAGGTGTTAAAAAAAAAGAAATTTGTGGAGATTAAAATAATGCTCATGATTATTGGTATCATCACTTGGCAAATTATGTTAAAACCTTTAATGTTCTTTTGAGTCCATGTAAACAGTTTTTGTAGTCCAAAAATTGCGTTTGCTCCTTGTACACTAGCTTTATCTGCTTCTCTTTTTATACTTCTTCTAGTATGATATAATACTCCTATTCCAACGCAGGAAAAGTTGCCATGAAACATTGCAACAAGTTGGTGTTCCGCAATCTTCCATGAGATACATTAAGTTTGTTAGACTTATTTTTGTACTGTGGTACAGCACCATCACTAAAAAATTCAATTTTAATGATTGTGGGTAGTTTAATTTTGACAATAGAGAGTAACTTGTGAGAAAACAATGGTCTGCTGCTTAGTCCATTTGTTAATTTGATTCGACTTATTCCTCCTAAACCTAAGTATTAACCCTCCGTCGTGCGCAACTGATCTAACAGGCACATGCTTCATTCATTTGTAATTTTCTCCACACCGGAGCGCTTTTAAATCTAGATCTTTCTAGTGATTTCCTATCTTTATAAGACTTACAAAACCCTCTCACTTAGTTACTTTACAGATAACATAAAGAGTATTAATGGACCTGTGTGTTCTGATAGGCTCATTGAGTCAATTGAGTCATTTTATTTAGGTAGGTATTTTTTAATTTATTTTTTTCAGATTTGTTTATTTCGCACATTTTAAACTAGTAATATTAAACTAACTGTGCATATTTTATAAGAATAAATAGAAAATCTTCAAATGGCCTTACATGCACATTGCGTCTAATTATGTCATTATATATTAAAGAAAAATTTAATGGCGTCTCAACTTGATGAACTAAGGAAGTTACTTGAGGAAGAAGTTGAAGAAGAACCCGCACAAATTGACAATTTTGCAGAAGAAAGTGATATTGACTCTGAAAATGAAGTTGAACAATGCATTCAAAACTTATTTATAAGCAAAGATAAAAAAACAAAGTGGCTAACTAAACCACTAAAAAAAAGTCAATGTCAAAAGTCACACAACATTTGCATTCATCTTCCAGGAGTCATTGGAAATGCAAAAAATGCCAAAACTCCATATGAATATTGGAATAATATTTTTACTGACAATATAATTGAATTGATTGTCACATACACAAGTATTTATATTGACTCCGTAAAAGATAGGTTTGTGCGGCAGAGAGACATCAAATCCACTGACATAATTGAGGTAAAAGCATTCATCGGAGTATTGTATTTAGCAGGAGTATATAGAGCAAATCGAATGAGTTTGGAAGATCTTTGGGGAAAAGAAGGTGATGGCATTCAAAAATTCTGTCTTGTTATGAGTTTCAACGGTTTAAGTCACTTATTTGTTGTCTTTATTTTGATGACCAAAGAACTCGAAACCAAAGAAAAGAAAATGACTGCCTTGCCCCAGTTCGAATAATTTTTGAAACATTTGTCAATAATTGTCAGAAAAGTTTTGGTCCAGTAGAAAATCTTACTATTGATTCCGGGATTTCGAGGTAGATGTCAGTTTCGGCAATACACACCCTCAAAACCAAACAAATACGGTATAAAATTTTATAGTCTAGTTGATGCCACGATGTTTTATACTGTCAAATTAGAAATTTATGCAGGGCAACAACCACAAGGCCCTGCATGGTGATGGGAATGGCAGAACCTTTATTTGGATCTGGTTGGAATATAACAGCGTATAACTGGTTTACAAGCTTTGATCTCAGATAAATTAAAAACTAAGAAGCTTTCATATGTTGGCACTGTCAGAAAAACAAAAAACAGCTACCAATTGCATTTATAAATAGAAGAAAAGCAAACACAAGCATGTTTGGTATTAATAATGATAAAGTTTTGATCTCCTACATTCCATGCAAAAGAAAAAATGTCATTCTAGTTTCAAGTTTGCACAATGATGATGCCATTTATCCTCAATCTGGAGAGCAAATAAAACCGTAAATAATCACTTTTTACAAACAAACCAAGTGTGGAGTTGATGTAGCAGATCAAATGTGCGCTTCTTATAACATGAGCTGAAACACCAGACAGTGGCCTATGGTAATTTTCTATACAATACTAAATATTGCTAGCATCAATTCAAAAGTAATTTACATTGGGAACAATCTCAAAAAAAACGAAGAAGATTATTTCTAAAAGTATTGTCACATAAATTGGTATGGGAACTATATATAAGAAGCATGCAAAGATTCCGTCCAAGAACTGATCAAGAAAAATTACAATCTCCTACAACTTCAAAAAGATGTAGATGTGTCATGTGCACTTTAGAAATGGGTGTAAGAAGGTTATCTTAATACGAATGTCGAAAATGCCACCAATCATTTTGCATGAGTCATCAGGTTTTAGTCTGTCAACCATGCTTTTCTTTATGCGAATGCATCAATTTAAGTGAACATGAAATATCCAATTCAGAATAAATATGATTTAAGTACATTAATGTAACTTACAAATGGAATATTTTGAAAAGTCTTGATGTTTTGTATTATTTATATATATATATATATATGGTTATTTTGAAACTAGATTTTTTTTTGTATTTTTACTTAAATTGTAATTATCATAAGACTGACTTTTTTCTTAAAAAATTTAATATTATTTTTATATACATCTTTATAAAGGTCAGTGATTACTTTAGTATAGTTTGTGTTAATATGGGTTGTTAGAAACATCAACTTTTAACTGTGTCTAATATGCACATTGCGCTTGATTTCACATGTTTCAATATTGCGCCTGATGGAGGGTTAAGTATGTGAGAAAAAGGAATGGAGAACATCTATTACATTTAAAGATTAAAACCATCTTAGTATTTATATCTGTAAAAGTTCTGTTTCAATAATTTGGATTGATTTGATACATAGGATTTATCTCTGTCTACTGGTTCTAAAAGCTCAGACATATTTCAGAAACAAATATCTTTTCCCCTGGTAAAAAGTAATTATGTATGTAACCATAGTAATTGCATTTGTACACCAAAACAAATGCAACACAGCTAATGTATGTAACCGTAGTAATTTAAAACGCATAAAAAAAGCACACCAGGTCGAATAACTTGCGTGTAAAAACAATCCCATGAAAATGATTTTACTGTATACATACAAAAATATGAATGTCATTTACAACAATGCGAATTAAGTGAATCAATATATTAAGATATTTTATAATCCTTAAAGACTGATGTCATTTATTATTCAACATTGATTCCAACAATGTTGTTGAAGTTGTTTTTGTGTACATGCTGATTGGACATAATCATTTTCTTGGCTTCAATTTAGATATACGATAAAGTTTCAGTATTGTTTTTTTTTTAAAACAAGAATAGACTATGTGATTAAAAACAGAAATTGCCAATTTTTTAAAATAGTTAGTTTTAGAAAAATACTTCCAGTTATTGTAGTAGAGTTGCAAGTAATTTGTGTTAGAAAAAGTGATAAAGCTGGCAAATATAAAAAAGTAAATTAAAATAATGAAATATCACAATGTAATTTTTTGATTATAACAAGTTTTAAAATCACCAAGTAAGAAAACAGATTTATTTCAGCATATTTAATTAAATTTTGAAGGACAGACAATATTATTAAAAACATCCATATCTATGCAAGGGTGTCTATAGAATATTTACTTATATTATTATAATTTGCTTATAAGTAACATTCATTATTATTAGGAAATATTTGTTAGAATAACTGTTATGTTCTGTTCTTTTTCAGTAAGTACTACTTAATTTTTTTTTAATTATATTTATTGTTTATTTAAATGTAGGTTGACTTTGGTGGACGCTTACCAACTCGATTAGTAAATTACATAGGAAAACGACAGCCTTTAGGACTAGCATATCTCAGAAAATACTTGGAGTCTTCTAAATTAATTGAATAAAAATATTAACAAACAATTCTAAAACAAGCAATTTTTTACAATTTTTTTTTACTTTTTTTTGTTTTATTTTTTATAATAATAATAACTTGAAGTCTAAAAATTTTTAATTTATTTTATCAATCTGTTTACATAAATATATAAATAAAGATATATATATATATATATATATATATATATATATATATATATATATATATATATATATATATATATATATATATGTATTAATATATATATATGTATAAATATGTATGTATATATATATATATATATATATATATATATATATATATATACATATACATATACATTTATATATATATATACATATATATATATATATATATATATATATATATATATATATATATATATATATATATATATATATATATATATATATATATATATATATATATATATATATATACATATAGTGTGAGAAAAAAAAAGAGTTATTCTTGCATACTTAAATTGTTATTGTCCTAATATATTTTTCATGCTAAAAGTTTAAAAATGTATACATAAATCCGAAAAGTTTTCAGAAGAAAAAAAAATAAAAAAAGCGTTGTTTTTTTTAATAAATTTTATTTTGTCTTGATTTAAAGTTCTTTATATCTAAATGATACCTTCCCTAATCTTAATTTATTTGTAGTTTAATATTTGAAAAGTTAACAATCATTGTATACAAATTTTTAAAAATTGTGTAATTTTTTGAAAACAAAAGTGAAATAGGGTCATTACCACAGCTACCATAAGTTAACACTTATTGTAGTTTTCAATAACTAACAGAACTTTTGCGACAAGTAGTTAATTTAATAAAAGAGAATTTAAAAATATGTACAAATAATTTTATTTCTAAATCAAAATTAATCAGGTAAATAAAATGTGAATCATCATTAATATTATTAAAACAGCTGATCATAGATAGTATAAATGTAGTTTTTTTGAATGTATAGCAAGTATGAAATTAAAAAAATATAATTCCGTATGTCCAATGAATAATCAACATGTTTCTTTTTTACTTTAAAAATAAATATTGTTTTACTTTTTACGATTTTTTTTATTTTTACGATTCTTTTACGATAGCAAGACAAAAACTTGTTGCTCAAAACAAAAACTTGAATAATACAGTGAGTTGATTATGTGATGCTTTTAATACTGTTAAAAAAGATATGGTTGTGTAAAAAGCCAGCAAGACGATAGGAATTCCATATCAGGCGCTTCATGATACAGCACTGGGGGTATGAGTACTTGGTGAACACATTAAATATAAGTTAGTTGAATGGTTACTAACATGCACAAGAATGTGATTCGCCATGTCTGTAGTACAGCTATTAGATACTGTACAAAAATATTTGAATTCCAACAATATAAGAATACAATTTATGAACAACCATCCTGCAAAAGGTTGATTTTATGCGTTTCTTTGCTGTTATGAACAGCTATCTCAAAAACAACTAAAAAAGCCTTAAGAGATTGGTTTGCTGAAATTCTGATGCTTTTTGTAGAAAATGCTTAATATTTAAATAATTCGATGCGCATTTTCAATATGGATGAGAGTGGCTTTCAGTTGTTGCCAAAAACTCATAAACTGATGAATGAAGAAAGAATATATATGAAAAAAGTAATCTAAGTAGTAAAAAAAGCATTACAGCTTTGTTTGCAGTAAAAGCCAGAGGAACTTTTGCTCCATAATTAACAATTTTTAAATATGATCTTCCAAATAGAATTATAAATGTTGCTCCATCAAGATGGGGCATTAGAAAAAGTGAAAATGTTTGTATGACCACGAATATTTTTTTGAGTATATATCAAGTATGCTGTTTGTACATTTTTCATCCCTTTTAGATAAAAGTAGAAATTCTTTTGCCAGTTATTATATTTTTTATGATCATGTGTCATATTTTTCTATTGAACTTAGTGAGTTTTGCTCCAAAAATAGAATAATTTTTGTTGCTTTGTTCCCCAATCAAAAATATCTTTAACCCGCTCTATGTGGCAGTATTTGGGTTAATGAAAGCAAAGTAGAAATCTTTTTGCAGACAATAGCACATTGGCCATAAAAGACGCAAATAAAGACATAAATAAACAAAGAAAATGTACCAGAGGCATAAAATTCATTTATAATTGATCCTTCTAAGGCAAATAATGTTAAAAGTGGTTTCAAAATTACAGGAATTTTTCTATTTGATGCTAATAGAAAAATTCCTGTAATTTTGACTTTAGTGTCAATTACAGTTTTGTTACACTTTATGTTTAATTACACTTAACTCTAAATAATATTATGATAATGTTTAAAGAAATTTTATTTGAACAAAAATTGTTCAGGATCCAATTATTTATTTAGAAGAGAACTATTCAAGTGTGACTTTGGAAGCTTCCACTTGCATAACTTTTATTGAATCATGCATTGATCCAAGTATTTTAGAGCAGTTTAAAATAGCTGGTGTTTATTTAGGTTTAAAAAGTGATTTTAAATACTTCCAATTGTTTTATTTTTGGAAAAGAGACTTATCTGAAACATGTAAGATCATAATTTTTCCTAATGAAGTAAAACAGAATAATGAAAATCTATCACTAACTTGTAATGTAGAAAATGTGCAAATCGTATTTGTTATGGAAATTTGTTATGGCTGATTACAATATTGTTGCAGTAATAGAACCAGAACCTTGTTTCCGTTTAAAAATAGCAACAGAAATTATAAATTCAATCAAAAATATTTTAATATGGTCAGAGCAACCATTCCAAATAATTAAAATACTTGTTTAAATTATTAGTTTAAATTCATAGTAATATTTTAATTACTGTATACTTAATGTTTATTAAATAGTCTTTCTTTTTAATTTATATACCTAAAAACATTTAATAAAATGTTACAAATGCATTAGTCTTTCATTTGAAACTATGAACGCATTATAAACCAGGCACTAAAGCAGATTTTCAGTTATGCAATAAGTATCAACGATAAAAAAAATTTTAAATTTTATTCTTATCACTTCCAATAAGGCTACAAATAACCTCTATTAGGTTAGGAGCTACTAGAAAAAAAAGAATAGAGTTAACAAGCAAGGAAACTGTTGACAAAAGACTAAATAAGTTGTCATGAAAACATGAGAATGGGAGCGAGCTCCGAAAAGTTGAAGTGCAGGTAAAAAAAAGCTAGACAAATTAAAGATAAACATGATAAGTGTGAAACACAAGAATACATAAGAATGGAAAACTGCGCTTGAAAAGTTTGATCAAAATAAGTGCATAAATGATTTAAATTTCAGAGTGAGAACAATTTTAAACCAACCTATAAAGTATTTCATTGACAGTTGCAAAAATTCATTTCCAATGCATTTCTACTTTTTTAGTAATTTAACATATTATAATAAATTTTGCTACACTCATGGTAGGTGTTGAAAAAACCCAAGTAAATTTTAAAAAAGTTCAAAAAGTTTTTTGATAATTTAAACTTGGTTTTTTAAATATAATATGTATATAGGTGTGTATATATACAATCTTTTCTTTCATTACTAAAACAATTCAGCTACATTTCAATGTGGTCTAAAAGTTAAAACAGTTAAAATAATGTGGAAGTACATTATGTTTTATCATTTTTTTTAAAATCACAATAATAATGATTAGAAAGTTTGGGCGTTTTTGTTTCTCTAAAATATATTTTTAAAACACGAGCAGAGTGTTGCTGCATTGACTATTATATAATCTGCTGCTTCAAGGAAGTGCTGCTTCATCTTAAAGCCTGCTGCTACAAGGAAGCGCCACTACATCGACTGAGGGTTTGGTTAGGGCTAGCAATTTATTATTTAAGAAAAAGTTTAAGTTTTTATTTTCAACTTTTTCTAGTATATATATATACATATACATATATATATATATATATATATATATATATATATATATATATATATATATATATATATATATATATATATATATATATATATATATATATATATATATCAAAAGATTTCTGGTTCTTTGGTCGCATATAATATATGGTCACATATAATATATATATAAAGTACTATTTTATTTATCTATCTTATCTTAACATTGTTGTAGTAACCTATTGTTATAATAATTTAATAAAGTCTGCAGCCATTTTAAATGTCTGTGTTATTACTGCTGGGTTCAAATATTGTTTTTAAGAAAAATATATATTATTTTCTATAAAAAAAATCAAATGCAATGGTAATATATTGTTGTTGTTTTTTATTTCAAAACATAGTCTATAAAGTAAATTCTATAAAATGTACCCCAAAAACAACAATAATACTTTCTTTCTTTATGAGCGTGTTATAAAGATTTATAACTACTTAAGAAAAAAAAACTTTTTAGTATCTAGTTATAATCCATAGGTAATAGAAAAACTATATTTTGCTAACTTATTGTCTGATACAGCTTCTAGGCTCCTACAAAACTAAAAAAACTACACACTTTTATAATTGATATTTTACTCTAGTGCAAATACCAAAGTATTTAACAAATAAAAAAACCACTAAAGCTGCTTTAATTTATAGGCTGACATATTAGCTATCATAATAAATCAAGTTTTTTGAATCCTGAATCTTTTTCTACATGCTAGGTCACTTAAGCCGACATTGTGGTTTTTGTGATATAGTTGTTTTTGCGGTAGGTATACCTGTATATGTATATATATATATATATATATGTTATTTTAGCAGCTTTTGTTTTGATTTAACAGTTTGTGCAGTGGGTTTGAGGGTCAGTAATGAATATCTATGTCAGAGGGTCAGTAATGAATATCTATAATTAAAAGAAAATTTTCCAATGTTTGTGGATTTGTTGTGCAATCGATTAAACTAATTTATATTTTGATTCCTTTTTCTCATCAAACTTGCTTCATTTTTTGGGTTGTAATTTAGTTTGTGATTTTTAGAAACCATTTCGTTTAAATGCTTTTTTGTGTTCTAGTTTTAATAATAAAACAAAAGTTTTAATAACACAAAAGCCACTGTGGTACAGGGAGCCACTGTGAATGAATCCAATTTTTTGATTATGTTTTTTTTGATTTTATTTTTTTTATTTTATATAAATTACCACTAATCCGTCATCTTAGTAAAGGCCTAATTGATTCTTATCAATAGTTCTAAATAAAGCATCTTGGATGGATAAACCTATAAGTTTACACACTTGAGCATCATCAAAGCATCCCATCGTGACATTAAAATAATCTAAAGCCACTTTTTCTTTCAGGTTTCATAGAAGAAGAATAAAGTATTGTTAGAATGTTGATTACCCTAATTATTTTAGCCAATGAATGATTACTTTTTTTTTTAATTGCTGATTGTTGTATATTGTTTAGCAAATATCAGAACATGGTTTAGTACATTCTTTGTGATGGATGGGTGAAATTCAATGTCAAGTTAAATGAACATGCAGAATTGTTTTAATGTTTTTATTTGTAAACCATTTGATCTATAATTTTTCATATGTATTGATGACAAAGTCTTCTCACTTTTTCAAGATTTAATAAGACCGCTTATGATCTTAGAAATTATTTTAGTGGTCTTTTAATGTAATAAAAGAAATGTTAATTTCTGTGTTTATGTTTTATTTAGTTGCTATGCTTTTTGCTTCAAGGTTTAAAAAAATTTCAAGCTTTATATATATAAGTCATTAGAAGACCAGAAAAAGTTTAAAAACTTAAAAACGTATTTTTTTTAATTGATAGATTGCCTGCCCAAACCAAACCCCTCAATCAATGAAGAATCACTCCTTACATGTTCTGGATGTCCAAGCAAGAAGAGATAAAAAAATGGATTTACAATTTTATTTGATTAAAAAATTGCAAGGTGAAGTGTTCACAGTAGATTAAAACTTTTGCCAAGTACACTGACATCAAAGTTTATACAAAACTGTTTACCTGATCAACAAGAGAGCCAGAAAGAGCGAATCAAAACTAACATTGATCATCTTTATTACAATTTTCAATTTTCAAGAAATATTATTCATCCTTGATGATGAGTCTTCCTTCATGCTGTTGCACTCGACGATTAACGGAAATAGCACCTACTACTTTAGTGACTCTGAAACAAGACTCCACCAAGAGTTATTTATTGCAAAAAGCACAAGTTCGAAGCCAAGCTATTCATCTGGCTGGCCGCTTCTTTCAAGCCATTTTTGAGGTGGCCAGTGGGCTTGCATTAAACAAAACCATCTTCAAAACAGATTGTATTAAGATTAGTGCCATTCATCAACACTCATCATGCTGATAGAAATTATGTTTTATAACCAGACCTGGTCTCATTGCATCATGCCAAATCATGCCACAGCTGCTATGAGGCCCATAACATCAATTTTGTCAAAAAAAAATTAACAATTCACAAGCTGTACCGGAGTGTTGCCCAATAAAAAACTTTTGGACTATTTTGAAAGACAAAGTGTATAAGGGTAACTGAGGTAAGTGAGGGTAACTGGCAAGCAAAAGACATAAATCAAAATAAAATATAAAATAAAAAATAAAAAAAGCAACTAAATCTAGAATAAAGATTTGTCTGAAAAAAATTGACCTTAACCTTGTGTTTTCACTTTTTGGCTCAACTCATCTTAGAGTTGGCTGAATCTGAAGAAACATACTGGTTGAAGACATACTTAATTAAAATAAAAACTCTATTTAATGATATTTTTATTTAACATCTACGTTAAAAACTATGGGAGAAATTGCCCTTGAAAGTAAGTCCAGATTTTTAGTATCCACCCATTATATAGACAAACACACACACACACATATATATATGAATTACAAAAAATATTTAAAATGTTGCTGATTAAATTTTAAGTTTTAAAAGTTTTAATAATTTTTTTTGTTAAGTATATTAGTTATTTATAAAAATGTCCAAGTCAACAAAACGAAAGCATGTTACAAAAGAAATATTAGATGATTATTATGAACCTAATGAAGATGAACAAATTGTTCAGGTATTCTTAAAATATTTTCTTATTGTATGAATTCGAAAACTTTTGGTTTATGTGTTTCCAACTTTATGTTTAGATTGTAGCAGCTAAAGGAAACAATCTCCATGAAGTAAAAACTATTAACAATGAAAGTTTTTTAGTCAGTATGCCAAATAAATATAGAAAAAGTGTATGGGTAAAACGAGGTATACTTTTATTTTCAATAATTTCCTAATTATTACTTTTATGGGAAGTGTTTAATGTTTGTTTTTTTTTTACTTTAAAGTTTTTGATTTTTGAAGAATATATAATAATAATAAATTATTTAATAATAATAAGCATAAGAATATATTAATACTAATAATAATTACCTCTACTAATTAAAATAACTAATAATAATAATGATAAGAATAAGAGTAAAAATTATGATTAGAAAATTTGTTTTAAAAATAACTTTTTTTTAAACATCTTTACTTCCAACAAGACTGCAAGCAACTACTATTAGAGTTGGAAGTTTCTGAAAGAGAAAAGATGAAGGCTTTGAAGCTGAGGTCAAAAAGTTGGTTCCAGTTCCATTAAAATTTTTAGCTCCAATTCCAGCTCTGGAGCGGCTCCAGAGGAAACAAATCAATTTAAAAAAATATTTTGTTAAATATCAGGTTTTAATAGTTATATCAAAATTGTGTGATATAAACTCAAGTGCAGAAAATAGACTCTCTACACTTCTTGTGAGAAAGCCATAGATGTGACTACTTTGCACACCTCTGTATTCTGTTTGGGTATTTCTTAATTCCCACAAAAGCTGATTTCACTTTTGAATGTTCTTTTTCTTCTGGTCATGACAGTAGTGCACGAAATTTGTATTTAAAGTATTTTTGTTTAAAAATTCATTTTGTCGTACTTTTCAATTTTTCTTTTTTATCAAGCTTTTTATCAAGCTTTTTCAAACTTGCTTAGTTCATCATCAGAATTAGATTTACCTAAAACTGAATGAAGTGCTGTAGATGCTGTAGATGATTCAGCTGTTTTTCTTATTTCTTAACTTACTGTTTATATTTTGGCATCTCTTATATAAGTTATTTTCTGATATTGCTTTTAAGGCTTGTTTTGCTTATATGTCTGATTCTCTTATAAGAATATTCTACAACTAGCATCAATATAAACTGTGGTTAGAAACATATTTTGAGTTTCTTAGTTTTTCAACAACATACCAGACTGTTAGGTAGTGTATGTTTCTTTTAAAGCATTACAATTAGCTAGCTGCAAAGTGTCAACAACTCAGAACATCACTTCAATCTTGGTATGTTTACACCCTTCTTGAAGAACTAAGGTTAGATTTTTTCCCAAACTGCTGCACTCCTGTCATAAATGCTCCTCATGTTCCTCATTCTGTATAGCTTCATCTAGAAAATTTTTATCTTTCAAATTTTTATTTAAATGTGTGACTGTCTCTAATGTTTTAAAGTAATTTTTAAAGTATCGTATGTAACAACATAAACTACATAACATATTACAAAAAACAATATGATCAAAATTAATTTCTAAAATAGCGCAAGCGTTTTTTTGAATGTATACAAAAACATCTTTACATACATCAGCTCAAGTATAATTTAATAAATATTAAATTTCTAATTGCCTCAAGGCGAGCATGAAATACTTAACACTCTATACATATAATATCAATATCAAAATATAAAATGCTTTATTTAGAAATCATTAAACTTAAAATGATATTATTAATTACAGTTTGATTAAAAAGTTAGATAACTTTATAGTATTTAAATAAAAATACTCATACTTTGATCTTCCAAATTATCAAAAAGAGGAGCTAGCTTGAAGTTGGCTTGGGGCCAGCTCCAGGTAGAAGTTACTCGAATTAGAATCAACTCCACCTAGAGCTCCGGATCAGCTCCAAACCCCTGCTTAAAGATTGCAAGTTATATAAATTAGGAAAACAAGATAAAGGGAGTGAATTCCAAAGAACTGATGTAAGACGAAAAAAACTAGACAAAAAATATTTTTTAAGCACTTAGAAACAGTAAAAGAATAAGACTCATTTGAATGTAAGTAACACGAGAATGAATTTTAGTAGATGGCACAAGTAGTAAGTGACTGGGCTGCTATTTGACCATGTCCAGGGCTAGATTAAATACACCATAGCCAGAGCTAGGGTTATGGCTGGGGCTGCCAAATTTTACACATTTAAAATGCAGACTCCACAGCCCTAAATGTGTTTTATATAACAAAATGATACTGGAATAAAAAAAATTTCAAAAAAAAATTTTTTTTTGGGGGTAGCTCAAGTCTTTTAAACATCAGATGGGTCCCTAATATTATCAAGAAAAAAAGTTCTTTAAAGTATATCATGTTGGGTCTCAAAAGAAACAAAATTTTATAAAAATTTTAAAAATAGTTATTATTTTATATTATTAGTTACAACAAAAAATTTTTCTAAGAATGCGAATTTTTTATTATTGGTTAAAAAATGTTATTTTAAGGAAGTGAAATCTAAAATAATTTTTTTTTTATAAATTATGATTATTTTTAAAGTTTTTATAAAATTTTGCTTCTTTTTTTTTTTTTTTTTTTTTTTTTCGTTTTCAACATCTTCGCTTCTAACAGGGCTGCAAGCAACCACTATTAGAGTTAGAAGTTACTGGAAGAGAAAAGATAAAATTTATAGAGCAAGATAATGATTAGTTGATGACTTAAAAGATTGCAAGTTATATGAGTCAGGAAAGCAA
This sequence comes from Hydra vulgaris, assembly GCF_038396675.1. NCBI lineage: Eukaryota > Metazoa > Cnidaria > Hydrozoa > Anthoathecata > Hydridae > Hydra > Hydra vulgaris. Next base: position 52,489,250 of record NC_088928.1, read on the forward strand.
GATAAAGGTAGGGAATTCCAAAGAACTGATGTTCCAGAAAAAAAACTTGACAAAAATAAGAGTTTTTGGAGCACTTAGGAACACTTACAGAAAAAGGATGTGACTTAATTGAATGATGAGTAATACAAGAATGAATTTTAGTAGATGGCACAAGAAACACTAGCTCTCTAGAGCAGTGCCCACTATAATATTTTTAGAAAAGAGAAAGAGAAGCAACATGACAATATCATAATGGTTGGAGGTTGGCTTCAAGACCAAGTCTAACTATGTTTACAATGCATTTTTGTGCCTTGTCTAAAAGAGATAGGGTATAGTTGGAAGATCCGCCCCAGATATGGCAACAGCATTCCATACAAGGACGGATTTGAGGTTTATAGAGATACAGAATAGAATCCGGAGTAAGAAAGAGGCAAGCGCGATAAAGAGATGCAACTATAGCAGTTGCTAATTTTGCGATGGATTTGTTATATGTTTTCCAAGAAAGATCAGGAGTAAGAGTTAATCCTAGGAGATGTAGACAACTCATCAAATACATTACTGTTTATAAATGTAAGAAGGTCTAGATTATTGCAATAAAATTAGCTGAAAAAATTGAGTTTTCGTCCGAATTAAAAATCACCAGCTGCTGAAAACCCCATGCTATAGCAGAAGTGAGAACTTTTCAAGCTCAAATGCCCCCACTAAGCAATCAGAGAGAGTTGGCTTCTTATCAAGACTTGATATATTTTTTATCAAAAATCTTATACTAAAAATAAATGGTAGTATTATCAGCAAACAATGCCAGATGTGAGAGTTTCTGGGAGATCGTTAATGTAAATTTAAAAAGGTATATAGTCATGGTTAGAACCTTGAGGAAAAAAAGTTACAGAAAATGAAGAGCCCTTCCTAACCTATCATAGCTCAAAAGTTGTCCATGGAGGACAACTTTTAAGCTATGATTGGTTAGGAAGGGCTCAATAACTTAATCATGTTATCTGATACACCATAAAATGAGAGCTTATCGAGAAGACCAGCTTATTAAACTGTATCAAAGGCTTTAGAAATTTTAAGAGCAATAGCCTTAACCTATCTATATCTATATAATGCATGATAAAATCTATAAGTTATTACGATTAAGAAATCAGCAGTAGAACAAGAAGATTGAAATCCATATTGATCATTGGAAAGTAAGTTATTAGATTCAAGATAAGAGATTAAGTGTTTGTTAATTAAAGACTCAAAAACCTTGCTTTTGATCGTAAAAAGAACAATTAGACGGTAGTTAGAAAAATTACTATTAAATGAGCGGTTCAATGTGATTTAGTCCACTATGAAATTTTTCAAATTAAGATAATAATGTATTTTAATATAAAATTTTAAAATAAAAGATATTGTAAATATAATAATATATAATAATATATAAATATAATAAATAATATGTTCTGGTTTTTGGATTTGTCATTGGCTGTGGATTTCTATATCAAAGAGTACTTAGAGGACTTATTTTTAATGGCTTCTGATTATTTTCATGATAATTCTTCATAGGTTTTCTTCATTTTTTTTATGAACTTGATTATATAGGCTTCTGAACAAATAAAAATAAATTACCTAAACGGATGCATTTTTTGATGATGCCAGCATTAAATGGCTAAATAATGCAGGTCAAACAGAAATGGAAAATTTTATTTTATAAGATGTTGAGTTGTGAGAGGGTTTCAGCAACATATGTCTAGAAAACATAAGATCACAAGTTTCCTACATCAGTACTAATACGTTTTTATAAAGTTTTAACTTTTTATTTCAAAATATTTAATTGTTGTTTTATACTATTGACTTTGAGTTTAAATGTTATGATCAACCAAAAATTACACGATTTGGCAAAACTAAGTGACACTAGGCTTATCTTTTATGACAGTGTTATGTTGCTCCAAAAAATCAATATTAAAAATTTCATGAATTTATTTCCTTTTATTGTATTAATAACCTTTTACAAAAGAGCATTCTATAGACTGACTGCTCTGTTTTTAAAAAAACTTGCGTCTCTTTAAAATGCCAAGTTAGTTTGGTAAGTTGGTGATTGTGTTTTTTCATTTTTCCCGGGCAATTAGGAAAATCTATGAAATAAAAAAACTAGATCATAAACGTTTTTAATTTTAAACTGTTCAATAAGATCACCTCTAATCCTCCACTGGTCTAAAGTATAATACAGAAGCAGGTTAACCTTTGTAAATCAGGTGCTCAATGCTAAGTTTTCTTGAGAGTTGCAATGGCTTTCTAAAGATATGATAATCAGACTTGTATTGCAAAATCTAAGTGTGGCTGAATATAAGTTAAATAGAGACTTTTTAAAATAGCATGCAACATTTCTACCTGGTATTGCATCTGATATCTTGACTCTAAGGTCTCTTTCAATTTTAATGACTTCAAGAGCTTGATGTTATCCAAGAATGTAAATTATTAAGTAGCCTTGAGTTGGTTTGATTATGAACGACATCACCTTACATTTATTAACATCAAATAACATATTACTGTTAAGAAGTATTGAGATTAGTTTGAGAGTAGATTTTGAGAAAGTATTGAGGCTATTTAACAGCTTTGGCTAGATCTGTTTTCAAAGAACCCTCGTCATTTTTTTATGATGAAATCACAGTTTCCTCATTAAGGTGATTTCAATAATTTATTCTTTTAGTATATTTTTCATTTTCTATTATAAGTTATTGAGAAGTACTGAAATTTTTTTCTCATAACATATCTTCATTTAAAATTTCTTTAAAGCTGTTTATATTAAGGAGATCAGTTTTTTATTAAAGAGGTTATGTTTTTTATTTAGGAGATTATGTTGTTATTCAAAGTATAAAAGAAGGACATAAAGTTCAAGGTGAAATTGTATCAATACTTTATCCAAAGCAAATAAAATACCTAAAACAGAAAAATATGTGGTAAGAGAATTATATTAAAACTATCCACTGTGTATATATATATATATATATATATATATATATATATATATATATATATATATATATATATATATATATATATATATATATATATATATATATATATATATATATACAATGGTGGCCTATAATTTTTTTTTGGAATTTGATATCGCATGCCCTCTTATTTGGTGAGGTTCAATAAGAAAAGTATACAATTAAGCTTTTTTTTTGCAAACTGATGATAGGAAGTGGTCCCGGACCTGCTTTGTAAGCCTTTTAGAGCCTCATTTTTGTCTATAATAACATATTTCTGAAATCAATTTTTGTCAGTATTACATGAATCAGTTTTACTTGTTAGGGTGAAGACAAGTGTATGAATGTATATAGCAGGGGTTATTTGGAGTGGTGGTGGGAGTATGGAAGAAGAGAAAGATTTAAAAAAGTTATTCTAAACATTAAAAAAGTTGCTTATTTTTTAAACATTTCTTAATTTTTTGAACTGTTGTTTTTGGGATTATTATTGCTTAACTGTCTCTTTGTAGCTTCAGTTGAAAAATATTTCCTATGGTACTTAACTACTTGGTAGAGAAGCTGCCGTTGACTGTCATTTTTTGATAAAAATTCATTAAATTTAGTGGCTGATTTAACTGCCCATTCTGCACAGTCATTAATCAAATTCATTTAAAGAACTATCAAAAAGAGAGTCAAAAAAATTCATTACCATACTGAAATACCAAACTGAAGTTTAATTAAAAAATACTATAACTGAAGTTTAATTTTAATTTTTGCATTATTTGCAACTTTACTGTCAAATTGACAATATCTCTCAATTAGCTTTAAAAGAAAGAGATCATTTTGGTGCTTTTGTTCTAAGAGGAGCGGAAAACCAGAAATACACATTAATAATAGGAAGGTAGTTGGAAAGGTCAGAATGTTCAATTATTGTACAAAAAACTTTTTATACCTTTTGATACAAAAACTTGTTTTTAACCTGCCAATGATGTTGGCAGGTTAAAAACAAACGAAAAACTCTTTCATTTATTGATTTTTGTATATTACATGCAGTCGTGTCAAACCAAAGACCTGCAAGGTGCTCCTCAATGCTAAGCCACTAATGAATGAGCTCATCTACCTTCTGTTCCATCAAAACACCAGTACCAGTAGGTATCTCAGGGTAACCTAATCATTTTTCAATGTCTAGGCCAGATAGAAACCTTTTGTTTTTTGTTAAAAGGGTATAGGAAATTTCTAATAATGTGCATGCAAATTTCCATATCTTTGACCATGCCCTCCGTCCATTAATTTTTTTTAAATTATATATAAAAAAAAGATTTTAATTAGAAAATGAGAAATTTTTTAGATTAACCCATTTTACCGTATTTAAAACTGAACTCCAACTCTATTTCACTATATATTTTTTATAAATACAAAAATCTGAAATATAATGTTTACTAATGAATAATAATATTTAAAGTAATAAAATCTCCAGCCCCATTGAATATTTCTGATCCTCTCTGGTTGTGAAGCACTGGCTTCTTATAAGCCAGTGCTTTTTTTTTTTTTTTTTTTTAATTATTTAACTCCCCAAGGCCGGGAGTTAAATAATTAAAAAAAAATTTTTTAATTATTTAAACTACAGTCCACAGTGGGATTTCAAACCACTGTGGACTGTAGTGGCCTACAGTCCACAGTGGTTTGAAATAATCAAAAAGTGGCATTAATTCAAGATGTATGAAAATCCGGTATAAAAAGTTCTGATTATGCAAGGTTGTTGCAAATTAGTCATATTTTCATGTTCTGAAAAAATTTTATTTTTTTAACACGATTTGGCGCTTCCCTGCAAATGCTCAAAGTTGCCATTTTTTAAAGGACAATTATTTAGTGAAAAAACAATAGTTTCAAACTTTTATTTTATTTCTTAAACCGCACCTGTGAACTTACATAAGTTATATATCAATTGGAAGAATATTAAACAGGCTTTCAGAGTTTATTGTTAAATATTTTATATAACTATATTTCATGCGGTAAAAACGCAGAGAAAGATAACTTTTTAGACTAGGAAATAATAGCATGTTTGAATAAGACTTTTATTAAATTCTGTATGTTTCTGTAAAAATCTGAATACGTATGAATAAACTTTAACCCTTCTTCTTTTAATCCAATATAGGTTTTGATGTCACCCGGACCCGCCCTAAAACAACTATTTTCAGATTAAAAATGTTTCTACTTAAATTTATTTTTTTTTTTTTTTTTTTTTTTTTTTTTTACATAAAGCATGACTGTCATTTTCAATCAAATTGCATAATATTGTCATAAAAAGATATATTTGTGGTAACTTTAGGACCTACTATTAATATAACGTCAAAAGCTTTCGCAAGTTGAAAGAATTTACAAAAAATCTCTTTGTCGATTTAAAATTGTGTAAATAAATAATAAAGTACAAATTGTCATTAAAATGTTATTAAAATTTCAGAAAAATTTTTTGGAGAAGAATGTTATAAAGATTGAAGGTGCTCAAGAAAAAGAATTTAGAAAAAAAATTATTAACATTACAAACCACGCATAAACAAAAAATGAAGGATGTTCAATACTCCAAGTATAAATTTCATAGAAAGTCAATTTCCTGGTTAGAACATAAATTAAATTTTGAATTTAAAGAAGTTATCTGGAAACTCTCAAACATATTAGAAATGCCAGAATTAAAGAAAGGGCGGCATACATTGCCTTTTAAAGATAAAGGTAAATGAGCTAAAAGAATAGCAATTTCAAATCAGTCTGAAAAAGCTGAATATGATACAAAGTATATACTCGAAACAGCAAGATATCATGTGCATTCTACAAGATCAACAATTGGCATATGATATCGATAAAAACATTGACATAGAAATAAAAAAAATGTCTCCAGAAGAGGGACTTGCTTTTCTATTAAATTATGGTTTTACTAAATCTCAGTACATGGCAAAAAGATTGAAAAGTAAAGAGAGAGGTGCATATATTTATTCGCATTACAGCGCTATTCTGGAATCTAAAATAAAATTTAGACCAAATAACATGCACATCTCTGACAAGGAGGAAAATGCGCCATTACAAAATCTTCGAATACATACTGTTCAAAGAATAATAGAATCACAAAAGGCGCAAATTATATCGAAAATTACTAATAAAGAAAATTGCTCAATTGAGTTGATTTTTGTTGTAAATTGGGGGTTTGATGGAGCAAATAATTTTTCCTAACTCAATCAAAAGTTTAATGAGTTATTTGAAAGTTCATCAGACGATTCGATTTTTTCTGTTACCATTGTACCCTTAAGACTTCAAACATATGATTGGGATGTGTTTTGGGCAAACCCAACTCCCAATTCTGCTAGATTTTGCAGACCAATGATATTAAAGTATGCTAAAGAAAGTAAAGAACTTATTCTTGAAAGATATTTTTTTCTTCAACAACAAATAAATGAACTTTCTGGTATTACAATATGGCTACCAAATGTAAAAGTTCTTAATATCAAAAGCTCTTTGTTTTTAGCAGCTATTGCTAAAATGATGGAAAAGTTTTTAGTGGAAATTACTGAAACACCGTCTTATCAATTGTGTCCGCTTTGTAAAGCAACACTTACTGAAATGAGTCACATTGAAAACTACACAAACAAATTATTTAACACTGAGAAAGCATTTTTACTCTTTAGAATAAGTCCACTTCATTGCTGGATCCGTTTCATGTAATATCTCCTTCATTTGTCATACAAATTACCTATTAAGCAATGGCAGGCAAAAGCAAAAAAAAAAAAAGGTTATGTAAAAGCTCAAAAAAATTTTATACAAAACAGATTTTGGAAAAATTAAATTCACACATAGACAAACCCCATCCAGGTGGCACTGGTTCATCTAATAATAGCAATTCACAGCGAGCTTTTTCTGATCCAATATTGTTATCAGAAATTTTAGATATAGATATAAATCTTATTGTTCATTTAAGAACAATATTAACATGTTTGTCTTGTCAAATCCCAATTGATCCAATCAAATTTGAAAATTATTGTCTACAAACAGTTTTAATTATCAATTAGAAATATTCATGGTATAAAATTCCTACTTGTGTTCATAAAGTGTAGCTCATGGAGCTCAAATCATGGTTGAATTAATTTTGCCGGTTGGAACTTTTGGCGAAAATGCTGGAAAAATTGTTTTTTGTCGAAGTTTAGAAAAATCAGTTCCTTATATTTTCAGTATTATTATGAAAAGTTGTTTGAAGTCTGTATCACACCTATCCAAAAACGGTCCCAACCTCAATTTTAAGAACCAAAAAAACGACCGATGAGGCATTAATCTGCAAGGTCTCAGGTATCACCAGATGTAAAAACTAAAATCTAATCTCTATAGCCAAAGGAGAAAAACACATTTAAAGTTTTATAGCACTTTGCGCTACTGGTTGCACTTGGAGCCCCGTTGTAAATCTATTTTGTTTTTGTTTTTCACTTTTGGGTTAAAATATCAAGAACTCTTTACATAAATGTGTTGGCTATAACCTGACAAAAAATCAGCTCTTTAACACTTGTGGTTTGTGTACAGGGACCTAAAGTAAGGGTATGGCACTAAAAGCCTCTTTAAAAAGAGACAACAGATGCTTTACGTTTTTATTCTAACCTTATTATCGACTATGGAAGTTTCAAAATATAATAGAATGAAGCCTTGGCATGTATCTTTCAGGCAAAAAAGTAGAAGCAAGATATCTTTTAACTGTACAAAGATATAGCTCTTAAAGTAGGAATCTCGCCTTTGAAAAAACGGCCAAAATATAGCAGCTTTTTGTGGTTTTTATGCTTCTTAAAGATTCAAAATTACATCAAATAACTAATTTAGTAACAATATCATGTGACTAGTGGATATGGGATTCTATGGTTATTAGACTTCACATTTGTGTGTACTTAGTCTGCAAAAAGAGCGCTCTTTTTGTCCAAGTTTGTATAAAATATGGGGAAGAAAACACATAGTTAGAGGCATTTTTTCTAATTGTTCTGAATTTAAAACACATAATAACCTCTATATATTTTAGTTGTTAAGCCCACAGGTTTGCTTTGTTGCTTTTGTTTAAAATGATTGACCAAATATTGGAAATGCACACAATAATAACAACTTTTTTTAATTTAAAGAAGAAATATGTCTTTACTGAAATGGGTTTTAACAAGATATCAAACAAAAGGAAATACCATTTAACCTTAATCTCCCATTGCAAAAACACATTCATACAGACATAAAATGATTTCCTTTTAAAAAAATTACTTTATGGTGGTGTTATGATGTTTATTACTTTTTCTTCAAATTGCTGTTGACATTTTTTTATTTAGTACTTGCAAAATAAGATATATACTTCTGAATAATTTTATGTAAACTTATAATATTTTATGAAACTATGAATAAGTTAATATAGTTTATGATATAAACAAAAATTCCAGACAAGAACATTTTTTATCAACAAATGTTGTATCAATTATTTCTAGAATGAAATTCTAGAAATCACTGTTTAACTGTTTTGAAAAAAATAAAATATTTAAAAAATCGAATTCAAAGATGTTTGCTGTTATAGTCAATAAAACATTTTAGTAACTGGTCTCCATAACCAGGGTGATCAGAGTTTCTTTTGTACCTAGCCCATTGAGCACTGAAGATTGAATGCAAGGCTTCTGTTGATTGCTCACTAAAAATGCCCAATGCTGCACCTTTTGAAGCAATAAATTCAGGAACATGGTAGAACACTGCATAGGCTTTTGGGGTGCCTGGGAGTTGAAGATATAATTTTTTAAAGTCTTTGATATGTTGAACATATGCAGTATTTAATGTCCTTCCAAAACAGTAGCTAACAACACTCTTAAAATGTTGGAATGTTTTCACAAAACCAAGCATATGGTCTGCCTTTTCTCTTTCAACAATTCTTTGTAAAATATCCATATTCTTCAAAAGCTTATGACAATTATTCCCAACAAACTGTCCACCATTATAAAGTTGTTATTTTAATTTGGGAAGTAAAGGTCAATCTTTGCCATTAGGCCATTTTTTTAGTATTGATTTGTAAAGATGACTTTTAAAGACAATTCCAAGGAGAAGATGAAGTTCTATTAGGGGAATAAACTCAATAACTTGTTTGACATCTTCTTGGTCAAACAATGGATTATAAATAACATTATAAAAATCCTTTGCGCATATTTTTTCATTCTCTTTCTCAATGAAAGCAAGGGTGTTTGCTTGAGTGAGACTGAATGCCCAGATGATATTTGCAAACTTCATGTCACATGCAATAAAGAAAGGTACATAACTTTTCCCAAATAAACTTAAATTTTTTTTGACATTTTCATAAGTTTCTGAAATATTTTCAGCAACAGCAACAAGTATCTGACGCTTGACACTTGTTTCTTTCCCATGTTCTACAGTCAATAAGCTTTTGTCATTTGAGGCTGAACTTGTTTTGACATTTTGACATCCACTATTGGATATAACATTTAAGCTGAACTTGAGAAAAGATCCTCCACCATCAATACCTAGTTTGATGAAAGGCAGTGAAGTGATTGCTCTAACTCTAAGAATTGAGTTATAAAAATCCCCTAAACTCTTGCAGTGAACAACCTTTGCCAAATAATCAGTTTTTTGTTGATGGCCTTGTAAGTGAACTTTAAATAAACTTTCAACATTTCAACCAGCCATTGTAAAATTTTTCCTAAATTTTGTTTCAGCAATTTTTGAATTTGTAGTTTTGTTTGATGCTACAGCCAGTTCTTGAATCTTTTTATTTGAAAGACCAGTATTTATCTGAACTTGAACCATGTCTAAAGTAGTTAGAGAAGTTCTTGATATGCACTGAGCTCTGGACGGACCTGGAGTAATAGTTAAAGCTTTACCACTTTCTCTGCTCAACCTAATTGCGCCCTATGGAGAGGATACCTTTTGAGTTATTACAGAGGATGCAATTGTTTCAGCAGTTCTGGAATCAGTTGCTATCATTTTCTTTAAGTTTTCAAACTTGGTGGCTTGTGAACAATCATGTGTTATTCCTCTTTTGACCACACTGAGACAGTTTGAGCATAGTTTATCAAAGCTACTTGATAGTTCTTTCAAATCTTGATCGGTTGAAAAAGTGAGCTTTGTAGAATGTACTTTTAGTACCAACCTGGCACATTAAACAATTACAAGAATCAAATCCCCTGGTCTGTGGTCTAATAATCACTTTGTTAAAGCCATGTAGCTTGGGAAGAGGCAAGTTTCTATCTCCTCTGCCATGCTTTTGTACCATTGCTCTGCAGGAATTGCATAAGCCTAATGGAACTCTATCATCCTTAAAATCAATGGAATTTCCAGAAAAAATATCTAATATTCTTTCCTTGATGAAATCAGAAATATTCCTGTCACATTTTGAAAAACAAAAGAAGCATTCAGATTGCTGACAATCTTAATGAGTTTATCTTTTATATGGTGTTTCAGTGGTTAGAAAACTGATCTTTGAAAAATAACTTCAGTACAAGCTTGTGTTGGTAAAAAATATTTTTAGTTGTTAAGGCTGTTGACTGCTTAAATATAATTACTATGATGTTGTGGCTTTTCCCGAAAAATAAGAAGCATTTGTTTTCACATTTTTAAATAGTAGAAAAAACTTGGTCAAAGCAATAAAAGATTTTAGGAGATACTTCAATACAACAAAAAAAGCACAACAAGGTTATACATATTTCATTTATATAAAAAATCTTGATTCTAGCATTAATTTTGAAATTATTTTATAAATTACTAATTAATTTTTACAATATGAAAAAAAGTTTTTATTATATCCAATATTTGGTCAATCATTTTAAACAAAAACAACAAAGCAAACCTGTGGGCTTAACAACTAAAATATATAGAGGTTATTATGTGTTTTAAATTCAGAACAATTAGAAAAAATGCCTCTAACTATGTGTTTTCTTCCCCATATTTTATACAAACTTGAACAAAAAGAGCGCTCTTTTTGCAGACTAAGTACACACAAATGTGAAGTCTAATAACCATAGAATCCCATATCCACTAGTCACATGATATTGTTACTAAATTAGTTATTTGATGTAATTTTGAATCTTTAAGAAGCATAAAAACCACAAAAAGCTGCTATATTTTGGCCGTTTTTTCAAAGGCGAGATTCCTACTTTAAGAGCTATATCTTTGTACAGTTAAAAGATATCTTGCTTCTACTTTTTTGCCTGAAAAATACATGCCAAGGCTTCATTCTATTATATTTTGAAACTTCCATAGTCGATAATAAGGTTAGAATAAAAACGTAAAGCATCTGTTGTCTCTTTTTAAAGAGGCTTTTAGTGCCATACCCTTACTTTAGGTCCCTGTACACAAACCACAAGTGTTAAAGAGCTGATTTTTTGTCAGGTTATAGCCAACACATTTATGTAAAGAGTTCTTGATATTTTAATCCAAAAGTGAAAAACAAAAACAAAATAGATTTACAACGGGGCTCCAAGTGCAATAAGTAGCGCAAAGTGCTATAAAACTTTAAATGTGTTTTTCTCCTTTGGCTATAGAGATTAGATTTTAGTTTTTACATCTGGTGATACCTGAGACCTTGCAGATTAATGCCTCATCGGTCGTTTTTTTGGTCCTCAAAATTGAGGTTGGGACCGTTTTTGGATAGGCGTGGTATGTAAATCAGTACTACCAGAAGAGGTGTTGCAACTGTTACTGATTTAAATTCAACAAGAAGTAAGGATGTTAATGAAGAGATTTTACTGAACTAATTGTTTATCGACAATTAGATTGCGTTAATATAGAAGGCGATAGCAGTTTCTCCGATAGCGAATAAATATTCAGCTATAACTACGAAATTTACTTTTAATTAAAGTAATTCAAAACCATTATTATTAAACAATATCAGTGCTTCTATTTTGCATGTTTTTTCTTATTCCGCAAGTCCCCTTACTTGGGGAGAATATCTTTTGTATTTTTTTAAAAAAAGTCAATTTTTTTGATTATATTTCTAAACTAATAATTTTTTTTTTACGTGTGTTAAGGAATATATTTAAAAAAAAAAAATGGGAGCGTCATTTTTAGCACTGAATAAAAATGACTATCATGTTTTTGTATTAAAAAAAAATCAATTCAAGTAGAAGCATTTTTAAATTGAAAGTAGTTGTTCTTGGGCGGGTCCGGGCGGCATCAAAACCTATATTGGATTAAAAGAAGAAGGGTCGAAGTTTATTCATACGTATTCAGATTTATACAGAAACATACAGCATTTAATAAAAGTCTTATTCAAACATGCTATTATTTCCTAGTCTAAAAAGTTATCTTTCTCTGCGTTTTTACGGCATGAAATGTAACTTTATAAAATATTTAACAATAAACTCTGAAAGCCTGTTTACTTCCGATTGATATAATTTATGTATGTTTACAGGTGTGGTTTAAGAAATAAAATAAAAGTTCGAAACTATTGTTTTTTCACTAAATAATTGTCCTTTAAAAAATTATCTTCCTCTGCAACAGTGTTGTCGTATATAGAAATTGTTGATTTTTTGACAATCATTTCATAAAAAACTCGACGTAGAGCACCAGTTGTTGGCAACTAACTTGGCCCATCTATTGTTGACACAATGTCCAGCAAGCGTATGATAAGTCTGAAGCAGCCATCTCTTTAAGATATATTTTTATAATTTTTTACTATAATAAATATTTTAATAAAGTGCTTAAAGCCATCAAAATAAAAATAATAAAAAATCTTAGATGATGCAATTCTACCCATTCCTTACCCACCCCACCCAATCATGCCTTAAATATTGTTAAATTTATTAAAAATTAATTTCTGAGCTAAAGTTTGCAACAAATTATTGTAAGTAAAATACTTTTCAGTAATTTAATCAAAAAATAAATTTAAAAAAGATTTTGGTGAATAATGGGGAAGGGGTAAAACTAAATTTACCTGCACTTTCCCTCTTCTGTGAACTATCTATGTTGTAACATTACAATACTTTATATTATTTGTTTTTGTTAAATGTTTAACAATTTATAGCAAGGCTTTTGTAAGAAATAAACGTAAAACTTCGAGAATAAGTTTTTAGACAAATTTTAGTCAATTTAGTGTTTCGAAATAGGGTTTGGGGGGACCACTTCCTATTATCAGTTTGCAAATAAAATTATATATATGTGTGTGTTTGTGTGTGTGTGTGTGTGTGTTTGGGCAATCCCGCGAGAAAAAGGAGGGGAAAAAAAGTTATAAAAACGCATACTAAACTCAATAACTCTTTTTTTTAGTTATTTAAAAATACTTTTAACCGAAAAAGTTATCAAAAAAAAATTATTTTATCATATCATAGCATGGTTTTAATGTTGTAAAGGTTGTATAAACATGTTTTGACGCTTATTTACAGTCCTGTTGTGTAGCGTTAAAAATGGTAACTTATGGATATGCGATACCATTTTTAACGCTATAATACGCTATAATAATTGAGAACTTTGATAATACTATAGAGCATTTTGTTAACATAATTTCCATGGTTGTTAATAATCATTTATACTTTTTTTCTTTTTTCCTTGGTTGTGTCGTTTTATTTGTTGTTTTTAAGCATTGGATTTAATATAAGCGACGGTTACGACCGTCACGAGAGAAAAAACATTAAAATGTAAAACTTGTAAAATTTCAAGTAAAAACTATGAAACTCAGCATAAAATAACATCAATATGTGCTAAATACACACACTTAATGATTTTTTTTACTTTGCCGTTCACTGCATTTAGTCTGACAAAGTTGTTATGTTCAAAAGTGGTACAAAGTAAGCGTTACGACCGTCACACTACACTGAGTTAAATAAAAAATTGAAGACTTTAATTCTGTAACTTTTAAATAATAAATTATGTGATAGTATTTAACATTTCTGGAAACTTTCAAGTAATTTCCATTTTCGGTTCATTTTATATATATATATATATATATATATATATATATATATATATATATATATATATATATATATATATATATATATATATATATATATAATCACTACCGTTCATAATTATTCGAATAACATAAGTATTTTTTAAAATGATTTATTGATAATTGTTTTACTTTTGCATTGTTAGATAGTTTGGGCAATATATTTGTATTTTGAATAAAACACTTTGATAAAAATCATTAAGTTATCGATACACATGTTCAAATTAGCTGAAGTTGGGTTTAGCGTTTATTTAGATGAAAGCATTGTTTTGTAAATCGCTCATTAATTACGCAATTATCAAGTCCGATGTTTATGTTAATTGTTCATAAACCATGTAATTATCAAATTTGATGTTAATGTGAAGATTATATAAAGTAAGTAACGTAAATATTTAACTATTCCAGCATATTATATTTCAAAAGATTTAGTTATGCTATTATATTGCTTAAGTAAATTATATTAGTTGGTTTCTCGCTAATAGTTTAATAATTTTTATAAATTGTTGATATTTTGAAATGTAAATGGTAAAAAAACCAGAATTGTCTACTGAAAAACGATCTGCAGTATTCACATTGTGGCAAGAAAAGTTTTCTGTGTCAAATAGCAAAAAAAAATCAAAATTTCGACTTCAACAGTTTAGAATATTATAAAAAAGATAGAAGAAACTGGAAGTGTGGTCAATCGAAAACAATTGGGACGTCGTCGAATTACGTTTGCTGCCGATGACAAAAAAATTACAATCACTAGTAAAAGTAATAGATTATTAGCTGCTACGGAAATAACCCATTCATTTAATAGTTCTCGAGGAGCTCCGGTATCAGTTACAACGGTGAAGAGGTGGTTGATGGAAGCAGGATTTGGTGGTAAAATAGCTGCAAGGTAACCATTCCTTTGGCTCCAAAAAAAAAAGAGACTAGATTGGGCAAAACTATACTAAAAACTGACGATTGATGACTAAAAACATGTTCTTGTGACCAAGAGTCAAAGTTTCAAATCTTCGGTTCTAGAAGAAGATCGTTTGTCTAAAAAAAGATCGATGAACGGATGAAAAAATAGTGTGAATATCTACTGTGAAACATGGTGGTAGTGTTATGGTTTGGGGCTGTTTTGGAGGTAATACTACAGGTGAAATTGTAAAAATAAAGGGGATAATAACCAAAGAAGTGTATTAAGGCATTTTAAAAAAATCATGCCATACCTTCGGGAAGTCGGATATTTTGGGAGCCATTCATTTTTCAAGTAGATATTATTATTTACGTGAGTTATAGAACGATCAAGTATTGAAAAGAATGATTTTGTTTCTTTAATCACCAAATCTTTCTTCAATCTAATTTTTATGGGATGAATTAAAGAGAAATTTAAAAAAATTAATGCCTTACGGTGCAAAAGATATGTGGGAAAAAATTAATACTGAGTGGCATAAAATTTATTTGGAGAAATTGGATAAGTTGCTATGCAAAATGCCAAGAATATGTAAAGCCGTTACATAGATTACCGCGTTACATAGATGGAAATAAACTATAAATTAATTTAATGGAATTGAAATTCTTTATATGTAAACTTAATAAATAGTAAAATAGCAGGTAATTTTTGTTTTCAGTTTCTCTCATAATAACAAGTATAACTTTGAAAAGTACGACCATTCGAATAATTATGAACGGCAGTGTGTGTGTGTTTATATATATATCTGTGTGTGTGTGTGTGTGTGTGTGTGTGTGTGTGTGTGTGTGTGTGTGTGTGTGTGTGTGTGTGTGTGTGTGTGTGTGTGTGTGTGTGTGTGTGTGTGTATATGTTCGAGGAAACAAAATAGAGGAATAAGAGTTTTTGGAGTCACAGAAAAAGGATGAGACTTTATTAAATGACGAGAAATACGAGAATGATTTTTAGTAGATGGCTCAAGAGACGCTAGCTCTTTAGAGCAGTGCCCATAATAGTATTTTAATCAACATTACGACGATGTAATAATGGTTGGAGGTTGGCTGCAAGAGCAGGTCCAACTATGTTTACAAGGCAATAATATATTATATTACAAACATTACCATATAGTATATTTATACATACAGTGGTGGCCAAATTATTAGACTAGGCTACAAAACCGAGATTATTTTCGAATGTACAAATTAGTTATTAAATTAATGTATATATAGTTACTGCATGTATAGCCCAATGTTGCTTAAGTGAGAATAAGTGCAATTTATTTTTGTTTTCGCTCAAGATCCATTTAAATTTTCTACATTAAAAAAGAAGAAACATGTTTAATTAATAAAGCATTTTATGTCCTTTTAATAGATGGGTAAAGCTGCTGACTTGTTACCGACAAAATTGGCCAGAGTTGAGATTTATCTACGAGAGACATCACTCACGCAAAAAGAGATTGTTAAAAATGTTGGAATAAGTCAGAAATCGGAATCGAGAATGAAGAAGATGCAGACTGGTGAAAATTTACGAGGCAATCGTGTTGGCAATTGTGGCAGAAAAAAATCAATGTCTGTACGAGATAACAGGTACCTCATGAAATGCTGTATAAGAAACCGTAAAGCAACAAGCAAGATGTTGCAGAAAGAATTACAAAAAAGTAATGTACATGTGAGTACCAGAACAGTCAGAGGACAGTTTGTTGTGAATGGTTTTCGAGCTTGATGGCCACGCAGAAAACAAAAGCTGACTCCGGCAATGATCAAGAAACATTTGGCATGGGGAAAGCAACACAAGAATTTCACTGAAAATGATTGGAGTCAGGTGTGTTTCAGTGATGAATCATCCTTTTAACATCATGGATGAGAAAGCAGCCTATGTACGAATGAACCCGATGCCTATGTACGAATGAACCCTATGTACGAGCCTATGTACGAATGAACCCGATGAAGAATTTCATCCTGACTGTGTTGCAGAGACAGTAAAGCACCCAACATATGTCATGGTCTGGTCAGTTATCTCTATTCATGGGCTTGGACGACTGTATATTGTTGAAGGCACCATGAATCAAGTTCAATACAAGAAGGTGCTTGAGACACAACTGCTGCCTCAACTTGGCGAATGGTGTCGACGGAGGCCGCAAGATGCAAGATGGAGCACCTTGTCACACTGCAAAGACAGTCAAGAAATACTTAGCTGACAACTACATTAAGCTTCTGCAGTGGCCAGGTAATTCACCTGACATGAACCCCATTGAGAACCTGTGGGAGATTGTCAAAAGAAGAGTAGGAGGGATGAAACCAAAAAACAAGATGGAACTGATCGAGGCTTTGATCAATGTCTGGCATCATGACGACAAAATCCGTAAGCTTTGTCCGAAACTTATTCATGGGATGCCTTCAAGGGTTCAGGCACTGCCTAAAAATAAGGGAAACCATACAAAATATTAACTGACATGTTTCAACTATTTGAACTTTCATTTTCATTGTAATTTATTTCATTTTCTATTGTTACTTTTTGCATTATTTATGAATAAATTTCACAAATGCATCAAAAATTGCATTTAGTCTAATAATTTGGCCGCCACTGTATACACGCACACAGTCAATCATATGTGTATAACTTATAATCATAGCCGTTATTTTAAGATCCTTGTTTGCTGCCATGCATGGGTTAAATGGTTTCCAATTATGTTTTTAATTGTTTCTTCGATTTAACGGAATAATTCTTTAGGTTCTTTAATTTTACAGGATTTTTTTAATATAAAAAACAATTATTTTTTCTTTTGTTTTTGTTTTTGTTTTTAGGCCTGAAGAATTTAATAAAAATAATATGTTGGATGATGTTAATCAAACGTAAGTGAGAATTGAATCTTTTGTTAGTGCAATAATTTGATTTTGCATCAAGTTGTGAAATATTACTATATATTATTTTTTAAATAGAAAAATAATATAAAGTAATATTTCAAAATTTGATGCAAAAAATCATATAGAAAACAGTTTAAATATTTTTATATGTGATTTTTTGTTAAAAAAGTTGCGGTTTTAGGAATAATACAACTTCAAAGGTTGAAAAAAGTGAATATTCCGAAGAAGAAAATTGTAGCTCAAAGGAAGATGATGACAACTCAGATGATACACTATTTAAAAATCCAAACCATCGCATTAACCATATTTATGAAGATGACGAAATCACTTCAGAAAGCGAGAGCTCGGCATGTGAGGAAGAAAATATTAATGAAGGAAAAAACAATAACAAGCACTGTTATCAATTTGATAAAACTTAAATTATTAAATTCGCTAAAGTTTATTCATTTTTTTTACAAACATACTTGCAGTCAAGCTAAATCAGCTAGCTGAAAAGCTGATTTTTTGGGTTTGAGTTTTATTAATTTTTTTTTCTAAAACAAAAACAATCTGAGTCGTTAGAGGCTTTTTCCCGGAAATTCCGGGCTGATTTTTCCCGGAATTATATCTGTTTCAAATTTCCTATTAACCGGTAATGTTACCATAATTTTCCTGGAAAAATTTAAATCAAAAAATTATTTGTTTATACGTTTTATTATATTAGGATTATTAATCATTCATAAGTAAAGCCATTTAATGTGTAAAATCTGACATTAGATGTCGTCTATAATATCAAAAAAACAAAGTCATTATTTAAAACTTACTCTTTAAAGTTTAAGATTAAATTTATTAATCATGAAATTTCAAACGGCGTTGGTTTCTTTTCCAAAGCAACATTCTTATTTCAATTAATTCAAGTAGTTAAGTAAGTTTTAAAATTTTCTTGAATTTTCTTACTATCTAGAATCGCCGAGATATTCTTTTATCATGGCTTATTCTGTGTGGAAATATTTTTCAAAAAAAAAAGGAGGCGAACAAATGTTTAAAATTTCCGAATAAATTCTTTTAAGAGCACCAAAACTAAATTAAATAAGACGTCTACAATATGTTTACAACGTCAAAAAAAGAAAAGTAAATAACGGTCAAATTGCTGGTCAAAGTAACTGTAAGACAATCCCTGCAAAAGCGAGTAAGTCTCGTATCATTTTTTTCTAAAAAACAATCTTTAGCAGAGATAGCGGCCAGACTTGCGGTCGTTGCACAGTTGGCCAGCTACGGACAAAAGCCAAAATTTTGATATGATTCAATCTGTGTAAAAATCATATACATATATTTATATATATATATATAAGAAATTAAAGTTCTGAAATTATTTTATTATATTTGTTGTCTAATTATTTTATTATATTTGTTGTAATAATTCTTAATCATCCTTCCGGAACGGCTTAATGATAATTTGGTGAAAAATTGACAATTTTTTATAATTTTGTTTGCATTGTTACACAGTTTTATTTAATTATTTTTGCATAACAACAGTATTGATTGTTATTTTATTACAATTTAACATTTAAAAGGTAATACTTAGCCACAGTTAGGGATGCTAATGTCATTTTAAGGTGTAATAAATGAATATTAGAATAAGTATAACACAAAAGTTGAATTTTATTACTTAAATGAGCCAAATTAAATGCATCTTTTTTAGGGCGGGTTAAGGAAGCAAATGAAGGTTTAATGAACGTAGACAGACATATTCAAGCTGCTCTTTGTTGAGTACAACTCGGTTGCTATGGTACCAAATTTTACATAGCAACAACTTATTTTTTACGTTAACGTTAATTTAATAGTTTTTTATTCGTGTTATGTACACTATATTAAATACGTGTATTAAAATGAGATTCACACTTCTTATGGAAGTCATAACTTTAATTAGTTGCTATGGATACCTAATATATGTATTTTTTAATTATTTTTGCATATCAACAGTATTGATTCCTATTCATTACATTTTAACATCTAATAGTAATACTTAGCCACAGTTATGAATGCTAATGTTATTTTAAGCTGTAATAAATGAATAATAGAATAAGCATAACACAAAAGTTTTATTTCATTATTTAAATGTGCCAAATTTAAAAAAAAGCCGAGCTATTTTTTATTTTATTGTTAATATTTTCAGACATGGTGATCACAAAATTGGATATTCACATATTTTTACGTGAAAATAATATAAGGGTCATTCCATATAAAATCGTCATATTCGAAAAATATTTAAACAGGATATTAGAAATAGATTTTTTTTAATTAAATTAACAGACACATTAGTATATCTAAAAAAAATATCTTCACTTCGTCATTTATTTTTATGCATGTGTAGGAGATGTTTAAAATTTGGTAGCCATTTTTAATATTTTGTGATATAAAAAACATGGATTTCTTAACATGGAGTTGTGTTAAACGTTTTTTATTATTTTTTATTTTTTTTAGTTTTTCATACTCTGATTAAACATTAGTGGTTAAATAAGTTTGTTAATTAAGTGATATTATTATCTCAATTATTAGTTGGTATGTTACTTAAAGAAAAAAGGCGTTTTTTAACGTCACGACTGTTATAACAAATTTAGTTTTTTTATGCAACCTTGATTTAATTTTTTTTAATTAGAAAATATTCAGCAAAAGCATTTTAGTTGAAATGAATATATATGTAAAAATAAATTTATAAAATCCTTGTCTGGAAAAAAGTAAAATACGGTTTCTTTTTTGTCACGACCGCGACGTAACGGATCTTTCGATGTTTAAATGCTTTGTTTAGATTTTCAAATGCGTAAAGGAAGAAGGTTTAAATCGAAAAACCTTAATTAAAACACGTGTTATAAAGAGTAATTTAAATAATTGATATAACTGTGTAATGATATAACTGTGTATTTAAATAAACTAATTTAAAATATAACTTATTTGACACATTCTATATAAAAATACAAGAAACATAAATGTTACAATAATGCCCAAATCGCACAAACAAGTTTGTAAAGAATATAGATAAAGAAAGAAAACTGAATTAAAAGAAATAGAAAAAGAGTGAGGTAATATTTGTCGCCAACAATCAAAACCAGAGCAAGAATTTAAAAAAAAAGGAGCTTGCTAAATTACGACAGCGTAAACACAGAGATCTTCAAAAAGCTCAAGGTATCATTGATATTCCTTGTTCTTCGTCTAGTCAAATGGAGGAAGTCGTCTATCATTCAAGTTTGTCAGAAGCTCGTGCTGTGAACCGCGTTAAATTGGCTTTACCAAAGTCGCTTTGAAAAGCAGATTATGTCATTAAACAGTTAGCGATAGAAATGAACATCTCTTTAACTGATATATCAAAGATAAAAAAAACGCATCTTTTTATCTTCTAGTGTATTTATGTATTAGATTTTTACAACCGCGAAGAATTATCTGGATGGACTCTAGGTTCGAAAGACTTTATAAAAATTGATGGTGAAAAATTTCGAAAATGTTACTTGTTACTTAAATTAAGAAAATTTTATGCCCTGTACGCAGAAGAATTTGGTAGCGAGATAGAATTTTCCAAGTTTTATGCACTTCGTCCAGCTCAAATACATATTCAGAGATGCCTCTTAAAACCTGCTGTTGTCTAATTCATGAAAATTTTAATAATATATGCAACAATTTATCCTCAAACCTTAGTTTTTAACCTAACACAAACTGGGTAAACAAATGAACAGTTTGCTAAAAGTACCATGAAGAAAAAAGCAGAAGCAACATCTGAAAACCTGCGCTCAATTTTTCAAAACACTGTGAGTGAGTTTCCTGCAGTTGTTTCTGAATCTGTTAGTTTTCCTCAAATTATCCCATGTCTTCAGAAAAGGAGAAGACTAAATGAGCCCTCGAACCCAAAATCACCAAAAGAAGCTGCTGATGTTCTGAATGACAAAGAATGTAATCGCTATGGAGACATTTTCTTCGGATCAGTTGCAGAACAGGACAACGTAGCATTGCTGTTTGGGCGTATGTTGTCATTAACAAAGCAAATACGGCCAAAGTGTATTTTGTTGATGGAACATTCAGGTATTTATATTGGAACATTTTACTTTTTCAAAGAAAAAATTATCTAGGGAGCTGTCCATTAATTGCGTCAACAAACTTTTGGCAATTTTTACCTCACCGCCTCCCCCTTGTCAACAATTTGTCAAATTTCTAGAGACACCCCCACCCGAACCCCTTTTTTTTTGAGTAATGAAATTATAAAAAGTAAAGTAAACTAGTTGACGTCAACTTTATTTGACCTCCTCCCCTCACCCTTGTCAACAATTGTCAAAAAAGTTCAGAACCCCCTCTATTTTATTGATGTAATTAATAGACAGCCGCAAGATGAAAAAATTGATATACTAAAAACGTTAGATAGAGCACTTTTATTTACAGTTGTAAGTTATAGTTACATTTATTGTACTTCCAGCATGACACCACGCATGGAGGAAAGCAAGTGGTATCAGCTCTTGATATTTTCTGTTGAGTATTCAGCAGTGCTTGAAGATCCAATTCCAGATGAGGATCAGGTGAATTTTGATCCTAATAACCCTCACCTTTGGGGCACATCTGTTCCAGCTGTATGTGCTTTAATGACATCCAAATCCGAGGCTCTATGTAAGCTTGTTTTTTCCAAAATAAAAGAAGTTTTAGATTCCTCTCCAGCCACCATTATGTCGGATTTTGAACGAGGAGTACAGAATGCTCTAAGAACAATTTGGAGTGAAAGCTTGGTGAATAGTTGCAGGTATAAGTTATTAAATTGTAATTACTTTGTCCCAGTGTCCAAGTTCTCATAGTTTGTTATCAATTAATGATCTCTTTTAAATCCTTATTTTTAGGTTTCGTTTTGAAAATGCAATCCCCAAGCAGTT
The DNA here is from genome assembly GCF_038396675.1 of Hydra vulgaris. Classification (NCBI taxonomy): domain Eukaryota; kingdom Metazoa; phylum Cnidaria; class Hydrozoa; order Anthoathecata; family Hydridae; genus Hydra; species Hydra vulgaris. Next base: position 52,511,791 of record NC_088928.1, read on the forward strand.
AGCAATTCTTGGTCTTCAGAGGGAATACCGCCACCAAATTCAACTAAAGAAGTGGGTACGAAAAGTTATGGCACTTTGTCTCCTTCCTGCAAACAAGAGCATGGTTGTTTGGGGATCTTGAGTTATTGAGATTGCAACATTCAGTGGCGAAATCAAAAGCAAACTACTTGTTTTTAAAAGGTATTTTGAGAGTTATTGGCTCAATATAGTGACCCCAAAAGGGTTCAGTGTTTATGGCTTGAATCACAAAACCAATAACAATGCAGAAGGTCTCAATAGACGTCTGAAAACAAACATGGGTAATCGACATAGAGGATTTTGGCAGTTTATGGAATTGCTTAATCAGCATGTAATATTGCATACAATTCAAGAGCTTCAACAGCTTGCCTGCAATCACCCAGTCCACCGTGACCAACGCGACTGTAGTGTAATTAAAAAAATGCGTTGTTTTGAGAAAAACCTTTGAGACGGAGTTTGGACAACTGATAGATTCCTGTCAACAGTATCATATCTCTTTTAAAACTTCAAAGTTATGTAAGATAATTTTCCAAGTTTTTGTATAACGCTTCTTATTTATCAACCTTCATTAACCTTTTTACCAAACTAATTAACTTAACTTTATTTGATAATCTGTCTTTTTCTATGAAATATGGAAAATTGTATTTGAAGTATTTAAACAATTTTAATGCTTTGAATGAAAACTTAATGGACGAGCTTGGCGAGAGTCTTCCTTTGACAACTTCCACTTCAACAGAGTCACCCAAGTGCATTGTTTGCACTGTCAATGAACGAAATGCATTGGTAATGCCTTGCAGACATGTTTTGTTTTGTCAGCCATGCATTCAACAAGTCCAGGAAAGCAATACACCTCATTGTCCTACTTGCCGAGGACCAATATTATCCATAATTGAACCTTTTCAATGATTCACTAAAAGTTTCCCCTTTACCTACGTTTTGAACACTAGAATGTCACACAATTGTTCAAATTTATTAGAATAAATTTAATGTATAAAAAACGGTATTAAATTATTTTCAATTACTCTTACTCCGCCTGGGACAAAAAACAATCAATAACGTAATTTCGTTAGTTTACACAAATGCATTTTTTATCCGTTTGAATGATATATGAAATCCAAGTGACGCAGTTACAAACAATGTTGTTTATCATATGTCTTTCTGGTTAAAACTATTGAGTACCCGTGTTTTAGTAACTCTGGCTTCAGAACCTGGTTATTTTTGACAAATTGAATTAATAAAGCTTAATCTAATTAATACAACTTGATTTAATTTTTAAAACTTAATTAAACTTAAAATAAATTTAATTTAAGAAAACTTCTAAAACAAAATTTCTAGCAGCATCATTGGAGCTAATGACACTACCAGTGAAGCGAATTATAAAAGTTATATAATAACTATGTATACGTGATATAAAAACCATATATACAAAAATATACTTGGGTTTATATTTCGACAATTGGAACTAGTTTTCACTAATTCATACTTCCGTCTCAAAGTTTTTTACTAAAGTATTTCCTGTCAATTTTTTGATTCAAAAATTTGCAAGAAAAGGAAAATTAGAAATTTTGATCTTCAAACGTCATTGATATTAAACAAAGATAAAATTTGACAATAATGATGACAATATATCAGTAACTAAAGTACTGTAAAAAAAACTTCCGATTACTTGAACCTCCAGGGGACCAAAAGATTAGTTCAAGTTGACAAATGTTTGAATAATCGGGAGTATAATTAATAAATAAGGGTCAAGTCAATAATTATGTATCGACAAAGTTATCTATCAACTATTTATAAAAAATTTTTTTTTTTCTTCTATGGTTTTTAACGACAAGTTGATAAAACTTGAAAACATTATTGACATAAAAGTTAAAGAAAAAGTTTGGTTCAATAATAGGATTTTTCAAATATAAAAACTTAAGTTTGTATCAAGTTACTACTCCAATTGAACAGCTTCCAGTCAGGGCGAGGGTGAGTAGGTAGAAAAATAAGAAAAAAATGCCATGAGTATTTTTAACTACTAAAAAAAATGTTCTTGGTGTTCGGTCCAAATTTGCAGACTGATCTAGTTGTTTGGAAAGTGGAATTAAACTAATAGACCCAAATATGCTGATTGACTGAACAAATACGTATAAAATTGTCGACTGGATGATTTAAAGTTCATTGATAAGGAGTCCTAATGCTTTTATCACAGAGCGCCGCCATATGGAGAACACCATTTAATAAATTGGTTCTCCGTTTCCAACCTCAGCAGAAGTGTTTTTGCGCCAAGCCGAGAATCGAACCCAAGACTTTGCGTTTTGAATCCGAATGCTTGACCACTTCACCACGGTTGCAAAGATTTCAGTTACACGTATGCAATAGCGAGAGCAAATAAAGACTTATGCAATAATTATAGCTTCAAACCTAGTGAACACCATGTTGTATTTGACTTTTTGAAAACCATTAGCAAATATATAAAAGTTAGTGAAGATGACACAGTTCTTACAAATGCTAATACATGCGGACATACAGCATTAAATTAAAATTTTTATTCGGAAAGCACATGAATCAGTCTATAAATAAATTTTATTTAGAAAGCTCGTTAAAACAACACCCCCAACGTATGGATGAAGTTCGGACCAGAAAAGATAATTTTGTTACTTCTATTATTGATACCGAGAGCAATTTAAAAGTAGTTACTGAAAACTGTATTTTATTTAAGATTGCGAGATTTTGACTATCTTTGATAAATTAATTAGGCTGACATAGAAATAAATAGGTGAACAAACGTCAAAATATGCAAACATACTTCATAGAATTAAAATTAAATAAAAAAAGTTTTTGCATTTTTAGAGAAGTTTTGTAAAATATTTATCACGAAAAATCAAATTAAAAATTTTTTATTTTTTTTTATACATATATTTATTATCTAACTGTTTTTAATAGAAAACTCATATCAATATCAACTCTTCAAACAAAATGAATCATAAATATATGGCCAATTTAGGATGAAAGAATCATTTTTATAGCTTTTTTGCGCTGGTTTGTAAAATCTAGGCCTGTGTTTTATATAATCTATAAAATGTTATACTTGGGAAGGAAACGTTTTCAGCATATGGTTTTTACATATAGTCTAGTCAAATTAGGGTCCGACCTGGACAAAATTTGGATAAAGATAAATTTAGTATCATTCGAAGCGTAATTTTATCTACTTTATCATATCCAAAATTTACCAAAATCCATTTTGGGCAAAAAAAGTTATGATTATTTTAACTCACCTCACTTTTTTTCAAATTTATTGAAAATACAAAAAAAAACGTTGTGTCTACTGTCAATAAGTTGTAATAACTTATTATAAAGTAGCTTATTCCTTATGAAATTTTGCGCAGATATAGCCTAATGTGTAAAAATGTAAAAAAATGAAATGTGCTTCAGAAATCATGTTCTTAAATGCTGATGTCAACAGATTTTTACAATATTTTTTATTTAGGCTAATACTTATAGTATATTAAAATACCTTTACTTAAAAATTTACTAAATAAATAGTTGAAATTGAGACTGAAATAAAAAACTTATTTATTAGTATAACTATTTTAAAAAACAAGCATTTTTGAAATATTTTCTTTCATAATAAATATAATTTTAACTACTTTTGAATAATTTTTCAGGTTTAAATATTAGTGTTTTTCACACTTGAATAATATAATTAGATATAAAATCAAAAGTCAAACATTTTTTTCAAAAATGTTTCCATCTCCATCTTCACTACTTTCGTATTCATTTTCACTGTCATCTATATTGACGTTATATTTTGATGCATTTGTGCACTCCAAACCTTGGCACTGTCCCTTCCCCATCCCCACTTTTTTTCATCTATATTGACTCCCAACCATTGTTGAATTTGTAAATACACTCGAAACGAATGGTACTTGATCGCGCTTTTGGTTGGTGGTAGTCGTTCCGGCTGAATTCCTTTTTTGGAAGTTGCCACCATTATCGTATATTTTTGTTTCCTTAGTTGTGCTTACAAGACTTGTTTATTTTTTTACCTATAGTAATAGTTGAGCTAAATTAAACCTCTACAAAACAATATGGACGTATAGTTATAAAATAAATAATATTATAAATAAATTAAAATAATATGATCGTTGTCTTACATACCATACATGTTCAAAACCAATTGTATTCCAATATTAGCTACCTGATCTTGTGTTGCAAATGGATGTTTGAAAACTGTAGATAAAGATTAAGCGAACTCACTATTCAATTCAATAAACTTCATTACAGCTATCTTTCCTTGACCAAAAAGCGCAGAGGTAGTATCACATCTACTCTATGCATGGATAAACAACAAACATTTTTTCACGTGATATGATAAACATAGTGTAACATTTTTTATGCTGATTGTTTCTGTATTTCATACTTTTTTTAGTTTTGCGGCGGAAAAAATCTCACACATGGTTTGATCCCACATGTGAACCAACATTACAAGAATGTCTGTATCATCTCCTATGACAGTCACACATTATCCATTTTGTACAAGCTCAATTCCTTTCTTAGCAATGGTTCTGTCAGCGTCTCCTTCGCATTCCACTAACCTATAACCTTTTTCTCTTAGCTTCATTCCCAATGCTTTGATCAAAGCAGTTTTGTTATTGCTGTTTGACATAAATTCAGATTGGTTTGCAGCTCACTTGGTTTTTTGGTTGGAATACAATGTTGACAAACTTTCTCCCTCGCCTTTGATGTTCTTGATCTTTGATGGATGATTTGTAACCATCAAAAATAATTAAAGTATGATTACCATACTTTTTTGTAATATATGTACAATATTGTTCAATAATGTCTGAATATGTAGCTGGGAATCTCCAAAAAAACTCGATGCAGCAAAGCTCTGCCGTCAAGAATATAGGTTGTGTCATTATTCTCTGTTAAAATTGTGGAATCCTTAATGAGTTCTCTACCAAGCTCTGCTTTTTTTGGTTTCCTCATTAATCCATCTTTGAAGAGAGATGTGGGCTCCGGTGTTAATTCATATTCGAAGCAGTCAGTCAAATCTTCAGCCCTCTCAATGAGCATGATTAGTCTTTGAAACAAAACATTAGGATCTACTTGGAATGCATCGCCATTAACTTTAACAGATGGCATCAACTTGGCAAGTATTTTGACCTGCTTTGAACGCTTGATAATTGCTTGATTGACTGCAATATTATTACGACTGTTTTGAATCTCTAAACCCACATTTTCTGCTTGATCACAATTGATTTCATCATTCTTATCAGCACAAAGGCCAGTAAAAGAACATTGAAGTCCTGAGTCTTGAAATTCAAAAGGGTTAAACAGATTGAGCTGCTCCTTTAATGCTTTGAAATCTTTAGTATCTTTTTTTCGCCGAGACTCACCAGATTCACAATGTTGCTGACTACTCTCAAAACGATGCTTTGTCAATGTTGACATGGAATCATGGACTGCTCCGCATTCATGTAAGGTACTGATCCAAAGATTCCTTGTAGACTCTGACATGTCCCTTCCTCTGGTTAAACCTCCACTGCTTTTTATTGATCTCATCATGCACTGTTCAATTACTAAATCAGGCCAAAGACCAGCCCAGTATCGATCTTTGCGTCTAATACAATGGTAACCTGATTTACAGTACTGCTCATAAAGCCAAGGATATTCTGAATTAAGTGAGTACATGGATTGTAGATATAACCGAGGACTTTTGGAATAGTTTATATGCCCTGTTGCGGCAAATATATTAAGCATAAGCCTGATGGCTTCCAGATGTTCGTGCCAGTTCCCTGTTCTCTCTGCTCTGATGAACATTTTGATAATGCTAATATATTCAAGATATTGCAACCATAGTTTTGCTGTTCTGGATGAACGGAAAAGCTGTATTTTTAAATTTTCAATAAGATTTGTGAATCTTATAACTACACTGCTATTGTTTATCTCTTCCAAATCCATGTTTCCTTGGACCAGATCCTGATACGTGTTTTCTAGAGAACTATCAGCCTCGTCTTTGAGGCTTTGTTTAAAAGTAGACTCATTAAGGCAGATTCAACTAAGAAGTGAGCTCTTAGTGCTCGAGCTACTGCTTTACCAGTCATTATATGCGTGACAGAGTTGCTTGCATAAATAAGTTCGAGTAGCCTATTCAGTCCTGATCCCTCCATGATCATACCAATGTTTCCAAGGAAGCTCATTAAGATATGGAATCCTCCCAATCGAATAATTATATCCAATTGCTTAGACTTTGCAATTTCGTAAGCTTTTAACCATAAAGTCTGATCAAAAGTTACACTTGGAGTAGGTAAATTGATTAATTTTGCTTGGTTTTGTATAAAAGCTAGTGTAGAATAAATGCAGTTTTCATCAGATGGGTTTAAGTTAATGATAGGCGCCATGAATATCTCACTTTTTCCGGGATGACATTTACCATTATGATGAAGTTGCATAAATCCACACCACTGTGTCCGGTTCTCACCTGCCGTTGAAGTGAACAAACTTTGCCAGAAAAGATCAATACCGAGAGACAGTGAAAAAGTCTGTGGTGACTGAAGTTCAATAATGGGCTTGAAGAATATCTTTGTCAATGCTGCTGTGTCAGGAACGTCATACCACAAAATCGGAATATTTATTTTAGAATTTATTTCTGCTGCCTTTAAACCATATCTTATTCATTTAACTTGATGAAGATTATCCAAAACTTAAGTGTTCATCATTCCAGCAGCGATGATTCCCATCCCATGAAAAGTGTCTTTACCATCTAATGTGCAGATATTGTGATCCACATTGTCTGCCACCCACTGAGTAAATAATCCATTCAGCACTCCGTCAAAAATGTTATCGTTGTTAGCCATAACAGAGTGTAAAGCGTGTTATTTCTGATGAACTTATGCAAAAGCCTAGTTTAAATAGCTCATTTGTCAACCACTTTGATGCAAACTTGTGATCTAGTTCTATTCCTAAACCGAAAAGCAAAGGTAGGACGTAAAATTGCGATCGAATAGCTTTTGTTATAGTTTGACCTATGGAAGATTGTTTTAGTTCGTCAGATGTAATTTGTTTCATAAAGAGGCGAAGCAATAGGCTTAAACTTTCTTCATGATGCTCAATATCGTATTTAGATGGGTAATTCTCTGTGCTGAACTTTAGATTTAAAATTTCTGCCTTTATCAACTAAGCCGCGGTTTCAATGATAACTTCACCTTCGTTTGCATCTTTGTTCTCTGCCTTAGATTTTTTAATAATAAATGTAACCGCATCTTTAAAGCATACTAAATTAGATTTATCTTCAGTTTGGCTAAAAATTACGTCGTCTTTGTATTTTTATTTTAATTTTCTCTTTAAGTGCTTCATTGAATATATATCTTTAGAATTTGCCAGCTTTTCCATTTTAATGTGCAATTCAGTAGTTGTCACAGTAGCCATTTGACTCTCAAACCAACCACAAAGCCTTTCAAAGTGCTCCGCCATTATTGAATTTTCTTTGCGACCAGGCTTTTCTGTTTCAATCAAATTTGACCTGTAAATATATTAGGAATTTCTAGGTTGGCATATGAAACATAAAAATACACGTAACGAATATAAAAATTCAAAACTCAGTCAGAATCGGTTAATATGTTACTTTATTATGGAAAAACTACATATCACTTTATCATTTGCAATTTTTACTTGTTAATTGCATTTAACAACATTTTTGATATATTGCTATAACATGAGAAGATAAATCAATTCAAATATATTGGAATTAAAACCTGTTGGTTGAAACCTTGTTGGTTGAAAATAGCTTATAAAATTCAAAGTGGTATATCGCATCACTTGCAACCAGATCACAACAGCAATTCAAACGAAATTTTACTTCAACTGCCCATGCATCTTTTCTGTCTTCACAAACCTTAAGCATACTTTGTTTGAATTTTATTGTACGCACCTTTATTACGGCTTTGCGATCACGATGTTTAGAATCGAGTAATGCTAGGTTGCCACAAATGAAGCAGCATTGCTTCCAGTTGAATATGTCGGTCTAAGTTATAAACAAATTTGTTTACAAAAAAAATAAATGTTAAGCTAGTGTTTTGCTTTTTTTAAGAAAATAAGATGTCGTTATTAAGAGACCGTTCAATGAATTTATAAAAAACAGCTAAAAGAGCATAATTGAACAAAGTGACTCATTACATATATAAATATAGTTAATTGTATAAATCACAGCACACAAGCACAAGATTGAGTAAATGCGAAAATATCTTACTGAAAGCAATTTTTTGAAGTTATGGCTTTCCATTTGATATTTTAATACTTTTCTTTTCGGATTCGTAAAATCACGCCTGCATGCCATATGGACAGTAACCGTGTCCCTTTCCTTAAGTTCTTCTTCAAGGTTTTTATCGTTGCGTACTTGTGAATAATGAATTAAGGTATTAATACCTTTCTTTTCAACATTATTCGTTTGATAAGCAAGGTCACCCATATCTTTGCAAAGCAAACAAGTTTCTTTTAATGTGTTTAATATTGTATGTTTTAAATTAAGATATATTTAATAATTTATCTAACAACATCAACATACGGCTCTACAGTTTACCAAGTACACAAAATATATTATTTGAAAAGAAAAATTGGCGCATTTTGAGCATGCTATGCTGGTATTAAAGTAAAAAATGCTGATGTCAACATTTTATGTAATTAATTTTTACATTTTTAGAATTTGTAAAGTTTAAACTATATTTTTACAAAATATTATATGAATTGCGTCATTTTTCGCTGAATTATCACAACTTACTGACAGCAAGTCGTACGGGTTTAGTTGATTTTCTTTTAAAAAAACCTACAAAGAAAGATCAGCAATAAAGTTCATAACTTTTTTTGCCCAAAATGAATTTTGGTGGATTTTTAGATTTATTTTGACTAGACTAATATTTTTTGTTCCGCTTGACGAGCTCTTTCTGATTATATAGGTTTTTATTTAATTTCCTAATTTTTTTTTTGCTGGCTGTACTAAGTTTGACGTCATGGGTCCTGGCCCCAAATATGAAAAATTTTTCTTTTTAGTTTTAACCTAAAAAACAAATTAAAAGCAAAAATTTGCTTTAACATGCTTGTGCACACAAAGTTCACAGTGACCCTCACTATTATCCGTAAACTTACATGTTTTATATTAGTTTTTTTTCAGCGAAAGTACAATGCTTAGAGCGCAATATGTTAATCCAATTCTTTTCTATTTTTAGTAAATATTCTCTCTTTATATTATTACTGAATATTTTTGTGTTATTAGCACTATTATTCCGAAACACTTTTTGAAGCTCGATTATCTAATGCGTTTAGTTCAAGACGGATGGATTCGGGATTGAATCCCGTGGTGTTTATCTTTTATTTTTGAAATGAGTATGTGGTCACTGCCCTTTCTCTTTTTTTTCAGTCCTTAACTCTCATCTATGTATCACATGCTCAGGACAAATTAAGTTTTTATTACGCAAACTGAATTCAAAACAAACTGAGTTGTTCAGAATGACAGATCAGTATTGATAATAGCATTAAAAGTAAAATCTAAAATTGAAAAAGATTTACAAACATAAATTGTTAATATATTGTTTATCTGTTAACATTTACTAACCGTTTGTGAACTTTTTCCTTTTAACTTGTGATATGGAATGTGACTTCTCTACAACTTCTTATAGATAAATTTTTAAAGAGGATAACTGGAGTCAAAAATTTAATGAATTTATATATTAAATTGTTAATTTTTTTAATATAGTCATTCTTTAAATAAAAATTTGGTAACTCACAACAAAACATCTTTAAGTAACCAAAAGTTAATGCCACTCATCTATTGATCTGATCTAAATTATCGACACAGTTATAATCGTAACTAAAGAAGAACTATTTTACAACTGCAAAGGGGAAGTCTGGACAGTTTATCGCTTATCGTTTATAGTTTAAAGTAAATCCACAAATCCATAAAATAAACTTTTTTAAAGTTATTTTTATCTTCTGATAGCAATCTATTAAATCTTTTTAAATTACTTGCATGGCTGCAAAATCATGCTAGTAATTTTAAAAGATAGTCACAGTTTCAATGGTTTCATTTCTCAATAAATACTACAAATTTTTACAACTATGGCAGTTTTTATTATCGACGAATGTTCCTATTATTTAATGAATGTTCTTATCAATTTTCTATCATATATCCTTTTTTGAAAAGTTCAGACTTAAATTTTTTTAGTTCAAAGCTGAGAGTATTCTGTATATTTCTGTAAATAAATTTCATTAAATATTAAACAGATATTTTGCAAAATTTTGGGCCAATTTTGAGTAATGATTTTGCATATTATATTGTGTCAATATTACCAGAATGTGTTTTCGATAAAGAGCGCAAGGGAAAATTTTTCCAAATAATTTTTAATGGTGATATAATGTATGCTTTAAATGATTGCATGGAAGTACACACTAAAATAATGCATACCTATTAGTATTTTGTGATTTCTACTTTATTTTATTTTAAGTTCTTCAAAAACCAAACCAAAAAGATTCTGCATGATTTTGTAATTAAGTAGGAAAGTGTTCAAACATACATAATATGTATGTTTGAACACTTTCCTACATAGGGCATTTTTATGACTATTATGAAAAATTATGTAAAGATAATAGACAACTCTTGTAAAAAAACTTCATATAAGCTCTCAGCAACTTGTATAATAACCTCAATAACTTCTAGTATGAAAATTTTTTAAATAGCATCTTGTAAAATACAATATAATTAAATTTTAACATTTGGTAGCTACATATTGTAGCAGCAATGTATTTAAAATTGTGTGCTCAATATTTTTCTAGTATTTACAATGTTAAACATTCTGGAACAGAATAACCAGATGACTACTTGTAATAGTAATTTTTCCATGACAATTGGAGGAAGACTGGGTATTGCTTATAATCTTTTGTTAAAAAGGATCTTTCAGCATGCTCTTCTTGCTTTATTAATATGGGTTTTTAATTAGCTCTAATTGTTTTATTAATCAGGTCTTTTATCCTGCTCTACTTGACTTGTAACAAGGAGTTTTGTATCAATAAAGAAGTTTTATATCATAAAATTTCAAGAAAAAAATACTTTAAAACAAGGCTTGTTTTAAAGTACTTTCTTCTTGAAACTTTTGTGCACATATAACAGATGACTTAGTTGGCATATAGTTTTGCATATTTACAAATAACTTTATTCTTTGAGCTTTTTATGGTTTGTTGACATTAGCTGTAAATAAAATCAAAACATCTTGTTTTAAATCGTTTTATAAATAGCCAACAACACGACATTCAATATTTTTTGTTCTACTAATAGAACTTTAATTTTATATTGTATAAATTATACAATTATACAGTATAATTACTACTCTTTAATTCAAAACCGCAAAAAACTGGCCTTTCTATTTATTCTGCTTTTGGAATTTTTGAATCTATTCCTTTTTTCACATTTTCAATATTATTCCGGAAAGTCACTTTTCGATTTTATTCCGTTTTTCACAATTTCGATATTATTCCGGAAAGTCCCTTTTCGTTATTGTTCCTCTTTTCACAATTTCGATCTAATTCGGTTTTTTAAATTTTCGATACTATTCCTTTTATCACAATTTCGATATTATTCGGTAAGTCCCTTTTCGATATTATTCTCTTTTGAGCTATTTCGATATTATTTTGCTTTTCGGATTTTTGATACTATTCCGTTTTTAACAACTTCGATGTATTCTCTTTTTCGATATTATTCCTTTTTTCACAATTTTGAGATTATTCTATTTTTCGGATTTTCGATACTATTCCTTTATTTACAATTTCGATGTTATTCTCATGTATTTCGATGTATGTACTTCCAAATAGTCGCTTTTCGAGATTAATCAGTTTGACTGTTTTCGATAGTGTTACTGCTAGCCTTTTTAAAGGCTTACGCAACTAATTCAATTATAAACAAAGTAACTTTTTGGAGTGATAGTTCATATTCTCAATTTAAAAACCGCTATATGATAAAAATCATTTTTCAAAATATTAAATATTTTTAAAAATCAATTTTCAAAATCAAGAAAGAGTCAAAACGAATTGGGAGAAGGTGGAACACCATCAAAACAAGGTAATCAATTGGAAAAAATTAACGACTTTGAAATGGAAAGACAATATTAGTTAGGAGAACAAAACGAGGAGCTTAATTTTGACTACGAAGAGTACGACATTTTAAAACGCGCGGAAACGAAATCGTAAGGGTTTTCCTTTTTATATATTCATAATTTTTTCTCTTTCTAAAAATTTTCTTCTTTTTTTTACCTGTTCTCAAATCCGCTAAATTTTTCGATTCTTTGACGTTTTTTTCTTATTACGCACGTTTTATTTGTAAAGCGCGTAAGCTGTTTTAATTCGTTTTGTTGTAGAACGCGCTCATTGTGTAAAATGTTATGCTTTAGTGAGTCATTGTGTAAAATGTTATGCTTTAGTGTATTGCAAAAATTTATTAGAAAACTCGTGCGTTAAGTTTAAGATATAGGTTTATAAGGTGTTATAGGTTAACCTTATGTAGTTTTATAATAACCTTATATAGATTTATAAGGTTATATAGGTTTATAAGGTGTTATTATGTCAAGTTGTATAATTATTATATTTATGTTTAAGCTCCACGAGTTTTCAAAATAGGAAAGTTGATCCTCTCCGTCATGGCTATTAATATTTTAACGTGCAACATAAACGGTCTAAACGACCAAGACAAACGCAACAACTTTTTTGGGTTTCTTAAAAAATACTCCCTTGATCTTTTCCTCCTTCAGGAAACTAAATCCGGACCTTCCACTGTTAAACAGTGGAGCGACGAATGGACTGGCGAGTCTATTTGGAACTCCGGTCCGAGTCATAACTGTTGTGGGGTGGCGGTTCCCTCTAAATCCAACGTTTCATTGAACGAACTAAAAAGGGACAATAACGGGAGAATATTAAACGTCAAGAAAAAAATTAATGAACACAAAATGCAGGTGCTGAATAATTATGCTGCTAATGTGCCAAGAGAAAGGCGCCTTTTTTTCGGCGGCCTTGGAGACTTCTCGCAGGACACATGACTACCTGTTCTGTTGGCCAGAATAGAACAGGTAGTCATGTGTCGCAATCAGACCGTTAAATGTAGACTCGACAGAATCTACTGCCCTGATAAAGTCGCCAAAAAACAATATTTTTCCAACCACGAGTTCGTGTCAACAACTGTAAATTTTAGTAAAACTAGGAGTGGACCAGGATGCTGGAGATTAAATTGTTCCCTATTGGAAGTAGAGGTGCATAGGCAAAAAATTGAACTCTTCATTCAAGATTGGCAAACTAAAAAAAGGTCCTATAAGTCAATTTTAAAATGGTGGGACAACTGCAAATTTTTTGTTAGGGCTGAATTACAACATTTATCGATACAGGAAAGTGCGAAAAACAAAAAGCGCATCAAAAGGATTAAAAACGAAATCCAGCGGGAGCGACAAAACGCTAACCCGAATTTAGATAGCATAAAAGAAAAACGCGATGCTCTTTTCTTGCTCCAGTTTCCCGGAGCGTTTATTCGCACGAAGCAAAAACAAATCGAAGAAGCAGAAAAACCTTCAAAATTTTTGTATAATTTAGAAAAAACACAACAGCGGAACAAGTCAATTATCGAAAGTCGCAAAAATGACGTTACATTGACGAGTGAACTTGGTGAAATTCTCAACTCCCTGGTTTCATATTATAAAAACATTTACACCAAAACTAACTTATGCAAAGACAGACTAGAACAATATTCTCAAATTTACATATAGTCTGTGATCGTATAGATTACGCAGAATTTAAAAATCTACCTAGTTTCATTTTATCTATAGACCATGAAAAGGCGTTTGACAGAATTGATCGTGCGTTTCTACTGCAAATTCTCCAAAAATTCAATCTCGGAGAAAATTTTGTATCTTTTGTTAGCACTCTGTATTCAGACGTTTCGGTATCTGTTCTGAATTGCGGTTTCATGTCGGTCTTCTTTCCTACGGAAAGAGAAGTCAGACAAAGTGACTCTTTCTCTGTTCTGCTGTACGTTTTTGTTGCAGAAGCTCTTGCTTTGGTGGTCAGAGCGGATTGTAGAATAGAGGGTTTCCCATTACCAGGAACACCGAAATCCCTTAATTTGCAGCAGTACGCAAGCGGTTCGAACTTTTTTGCCAGGGACGTAAAACATGTCCACCATTTTTTCAAAAAAGTAAAACTGTTTGAAAAAGCAAGTGGTTCAGTGATTAATGTCTCAAAAACCAAGGGTCTCGCTCTTGGGGGTTTTGATCCTAAATTGTACCCAGAATTGGACAACATAGAGTGGAACAATAACACCGGTTTCAAAATATTGGGTGTTACTTTCTACACCAGACTGAGTAATACTACCGATTTCAACTGGCTAGTAACTCTAAACAAAGTAGAGAAAAAACTCAAGTTTCTGGGATTACGTACTTTGTCACTTACTCAACGCCGTTAATGCATGTTCTGGAAAATACACGAATTTTGCGTTTTTATAAAAAGGTTATGTTTGACTGCATTTTTTTAGCCCAAATAATTTTTTTTTTTAATTTTATTTTCCCCGAGCGCTTTAATTTGTCTAAAATCAAACAAAGTTAACTTTTTTTTTAAATTACTAAAGTTTAGATATAAAATTTTGCTTTATAGTTGATGAACCATATTTTGGTATAAAATGGTGCTGCTCTCAATGAAGATAAAACATTAAATTCAGAAAACAACTTTTTCAAACAAGTTTTAAGTTATATGTTTAATTTCTAACCAGTCATATGTCTGCAAACATATTAAAGGTCGAAAAAAATTAGTTATTTCAAGTTTAAAATCTGTTTTTTCCATTTTATATGAAAGTTTTTATTAATTTGAGTGTGAAGAACACACAAATTGACATACGACCAGTTAGACTTTTAAAGTTAAACCTCTTAATGTTTATTTCAAAGTCTAAGCTCAAAATTTAAACATTACTGTGATATAAACCATCCCTATTTTATAATGCCATAAAGCTATTTTATTAAAATTCCGGTCTTTAAATTACCATAGATTAATGCAAACATGTAAAATAGCGGGCAGAATATAAATTTACCTAACCAAATTTAGAATAAAAGTAAACAACAGGTTTATAATAAAATTAACTCAATTTTTTGTTATGTCAGAGCTGTCAATTGCTGATCTTTTAACTTGCGGTTTCTCTAAAGTTGCAGTATATATAGCTTTAACTGAAAAACATAGAATCAAACATTTAGTAAATGAAAATTATAAAGTTTTTAGATCAAGAGTGCTAAATCATCAATACAAAATTTATATTGAAAAAAATCCTACATTTCACTTTAGTTATGAACAAATAAAAAAAAAAAGGTCTGGTTATTGTTAAACATTTAAAAAACTTAGGGAAGACCAGGTCAAAATTGTCTTTGAAAGATATTTTGCTTACCTTTTCCAAAGAAAGATTTAATAATTTAGGAAGCTCAAAAATGCTTCATAGCCTTTTTAACTGTCAAGGATGCGTAGCTAACAAAAGATGAAAATTAGTGTTAGAAAAATTTCCTGTCAAATGTAAAAGGTTCAAATATAAAGCAGAAAAAAGAGGAATGTATAGGCAGAAAAAACTTTCATTCGCAACTCATAAAGCACTGAACAAACTAGATCAGGATTTTAATAAAACATTTTCCACCACATTCACAAAGGCTATGAAAATCAATATACCTAATCCACAAAATAAAAAAAAGAAACTCAGATATGATGCAAATGAAATAAAAAATGATATTGAAAATCAATGGAAAGAAACCTCAACAGATAGGTATTTATATACAAAAGCTCAGCAGAGAAGTATTCATAAACACCTGAGTATTTAGATCTATACATACTAAATATTGTTTGCACATACTGTATATACTACACAAGTGTGCGTGTGCTTGCTGCGCCAGAGAGAGAGAGAGAGAGAGAGAGAGAGAGAGAGAGAGAGAGAGAGAGAGAGAGAGAGAGAGAGAGAGAGAGAGAGAATGTACTCTATCTCTATCTCTTACTTTGTTTTACATTTATAATATATGTATATAACACAAAGTATGATAAAAAATTAACTTTTTTAGGGCATTTGGTGTTCCTGTATCATTAAGCAATAGAGATAAGCTCCGCCTAACCCATAGTTTTGAAACACAAAAAAATGCGAAAAAAAGAAGAATATTAGAACTATCAGCTATAAAAAATGTAAGTTAAGTACAAACAAATGAGTTGGTTAAAATAAGAATAGTATATCTTTAAAACAGATTTGAGTTAAGTCAATATTTATAATTACAATGCGTCATTATGTTAAATTTAGGACTGGCATAAGTCATTAGTTCATCCAGTGACCCCTGGGTGAAGTATTATGTAGGGATTTTTCTACATAAACCAAATAAAGAATCTAATAAAACCTAATAAATATCAAATAGAGGAAAGTTTAACTTACACCATTCTAGTTCTTACCAGGTCAAATGATCATTAATTATAAATGATGTATGCATTTTTTATAATTTGGACAATATACACTAATTAAATGCAGATAGCCTTGGTATTATAATTTCAAGTTGTATATATATATATATATATATATATATATATATATATATATATATAATTTCAAGTTGTATATATATATATATATATATATATATATATATATATATCGATATATATATATATATTATATATATATATATATATATATATATATATATATATATATATACATATATACAGTATCGGACAAAACGAGTGCTACCAAATAATGCTAATTTAGTTTCTTTATATAAAAGTGCTGCATTTTTTCAAATTAGAGAAATAACTATGTAACTGTTTAGAGACAAAGTTCTTCAAGTTTTATTCATCTCAAAGCTCATTATTTGTAC
Source organism: Hydra vulgaris (assembly GCF_038396675.1). Classification (NCBI taxonomy): domain Eukaryota; kingdom Metazoa; phylum Cnidaria; class Hydrozoa; order Anthoathecata; family Hydridae; genus Hydra; species Hydra vulgaris. The sequence continues at coordinate 52,528,698 of NC_088928.1, forward strand.
ACGAAAATTAATAAATTAATCAAAAGTAATTAAAAAAAGTTGATTTCCTTCGGGACAAAACAAGTGCAACTCGACAAAATGTTGACCAAGCTGTATTTCGCTATCAATATTTCGTGGCGAATCCTTTGTTGATGATCACAGATTTGCATCTTCGAGACATAGATTTGATCAGGTGATCAATGAAACTTTGTAGAATCGCTGCCCAGGTCTTTTGGATTTGTTCAAACGTTGATCCTTATTACGAACACCTTCACGATTAATTCTGCGGTTGACGATCTCCCACAGGTTCTCGATAGAATTGAGATCCGGAAATTGAGGCGGCCAATCCATCACCGATAGGTGGTTGTCTTGAAACTACTGCTTGACTACTTTTGCAGTGTGTTTCGGATCGTAGTCTTGCTGAAAAATCCATTTTATTGGCATATTCCATTCAGCATGAGGTAACATAACATCTTTCAGGATATTTTTATACATAAAACGATCCATTATTCCATCGTTTCGATGTATTGGACCTAGACCGTTAGCAAAAAAACACCCCCAGACCATTGCATTGTCTCCACCATGCTTCACGGTCTTATGGCAGTAACGTAAATCGAGGCGTTTTCCGGCCAGTCGACGTACACGGCAAATGCCATTGCTCCCAATGATGTTGAACTTCGATTCATCACTGAACAGGACAGTTCGCCATTTCTGCACATTCCAGTCAATATGAGATGCAGCAAACAGGAGTCTTTTTTACTGGTTTTTTAGTGAAATCAGCGGTTTCTTTGCAGGGCGTCGAGAAAACAATCCGGCTTCAACAGCACGTCGTCTGATTGTTCGGTCCGATGCAGGCAGCTCTAACTGCTTTTGTATCTCGACTGATGATATCCAGGGATCCTTCTTGACGGATCTGACAATCATAGAATCCTCTCTAGAAGTGGTGGAACACGGTCTTCCACCTTTGTTATCTGCTGCCAACTTCCCCGTAGAACGATATTTGGAACATAATCTTGATACGGTCCATTTTTTCACGCGATATTAATCACAAATACATTTGTGACATTCCACTTTCGTAGTCGCCCATAATTTTCTTTCTTAGTTCCAATCCAAGACTGTCGCGAGCCATTTTTGCACTTGAAGTCATAAAAATAATAAAAATAAATAATCACGATTCTCAAGGCTTACCGTGTTACATTTACCTTGTGATGATACAATAATGCTCTGTGGAACACAACGGATGTGGACTGTATTGATGTAATGAAACACTTGTTGAATTTCACTTCTTCCATTAATGTTTTTTAATAAAACACTTTGATAAAACTCACTTTGATAAACTGTCTTGATAATACTGACTGATTGACTTTCATATACTGACTGAATTACATGTCAATTTACATGTCTCATATAGTAAAATGAACCTGTGTGAACCTGTTCTGGAAGATTCTAGATGCTTCTTTTCGATGCTTCTGGAAGCTTCTGGATGCGTCTGGATGCTTCTGAATGTTTCTGAATATTTCTGGATGCTACTGGATGCTTCCAGATGCTTCTTCTGGAAACTTCTGGAAGCTTCTGCATGCTTCTGGAAACGTCTGGATACTTTCTTTAATTATTAAAAAACTTCTGTGACGTTGACACGGACCAGATTTAAGAAAATAAAAAAAACCAAAAAAGTTGCACTTGTTTTGTCCGCTGCAAAATGGCACTTGTCAACGAAATTCTGCCTGTGTGCTGTCACTTGTCAGCTGATTGCTCATGTCATGGCATGCTATGACTCCAGACTCCTGAACTGTTTACTGTGGTAGTATAGTTCGTTTCGTTTTTAAGACATGTAAAATTAGGAACACTTTTTATCATTGTTCGATGTTGGTTGCAAATGTTTTGTCCAATACTGTATATATATATATATATATATATATATATATATATATATATATATATATATATATATATACATATGTATATATATATATATATATATATATATATATATATACATATGTATATATATATATATATATATATTAGGTTGCTGCAAAAATAATCTCGTTTTTCAACCGTTAACTTTGAACAAACATAACTCAGTATAGAATAAACTTTATTAATCGAAATAAGAACCATTACAATCAACACATTTTTGCCAACGAGAAACAAGTTTATTTATGCCGGTAGCGTAAAATTCCGAAGTCCTAGAAGCGATGAAGTCATCAAAGGTCGTTTTGACATCGTCTCTGCTTTTGAAGCATTTCTCGTGGAGGAAGTTGTCGAGATGCTTGAAAAAGTGGTAGTCGGTGGGCGAGAGGTCCGGTGAGTATGGTGGATGAGGCAGAGTTTCGTAGCCCAATGCGTTCAACTTCTGCATGGTCGGTTGTGCGACGTGCGGCCGGGCGTTGTCGTGGAGGAGAATTGGTCCCTTCATATTGACCAATCTCGGGCACATACATCGGAGCTTTTGATGCATTTCGTCTATTTGCTGGCAGTACTTCTCTGCCGTAATCGTCTCGCCAGGATTCAGGAAGCTGTGATGAATGAGACCGGCTGCAGACCACCAAACAGTCACCATAACCTTCTTTTGGTGGAGATTCGGCTTCGGGAAGTGCTGTGGGGCCTCATCGCGGTCCAACCACTGCGCGGAACGTCGTCGGTTGTCGTAGAGGATCCATTTCTCATCACACGTCACGATCCGGTCGAGAAACGGATCGTTTTTGTTGCGCAGAAGAAAAGCAGACGATACCTCAAAACGATGATTTTTTTGATTTTCGTTCAGTTCGTGCGGCACCCATTTGCTAAGCTTTTTTGACTTTCCTATTTGCTTCAAGTGGCGATCAACTGTTGAGTTATGAACGTTGAGTTCTTCCGCAACCTCTCGTATGGTTTTGCGCGGGTCGGCTTCGATTAAGGCTCTCAATTGATCGTCATCAATCTCAGACGGGCGTCCGCGACCCTCTTCATTTTCAAGGCTCTCCTCACCGCTGCGGAATTTTTTGAACCACCACTGTGCCATACGTTCGTTAGTGGTTTCTGGGCCAAATGCAGTGTTGATATCGCGAGCTGTCTCGGCAGCTTTTCGGCCCATCTTTAACTGGAACAGAAAAATCGTGCAAATTTGTCTCTTGTCCATGATAGATTTGACGTCCTGTAAAAAATGACTAAATTATTATAAAACAAAACCAATACGATAACTAGATCAAGCGAAAAACGCGCTTTTAAATAACATATAGCATGACATCTGCCAATAATAAATTTATTCAAAAATTCATCCAAAAATATAAAATATGAAAAACGAGATTATTTTTGCAGCAACCTAATATATATATATATATATATATATATATATACATATATATATATATATATATATATATATATATATATATATATATATATATATATATATTCATACACACATACTTTAAAACTCTATTCACTTCTAGAAGGAACCAAATTTGTTTTAAGTACAGAGAAGTACTAGCCATTCCTTATGTAGTTATGTTATATACCTTCTAGCATACTACAGAGAAGGATTAAGGATTGAAAGGTGCATATAGTGAGGCTTATACAAAGTTTTTTTTTTCTACCACTAATTTAGGGAGAGAGAAAAAGCAAAAAACTCGGTTCTATTGAGAAATATTCTTGGAAACAAGCTGAGTGTTTGGATGAAATGTCATCCTACCCTAATGGTTTTAAAATAAACTTTTCTGAACTAGCACGTAAATTTTCTGTGCAAACAAAAAAGGTAATAGTTTTAAATGTCTGCGATATAGTATATTTACAAAAATAATAAACTAATAATAAATGTATCATGCTAATAAATTAATTTTACCATTTTAACAGTAATAAGTACCAATAAAAAACAAGAATTTTAAACAAAATAATTTTTAGGTATTACACCCGCAAACGGAGGCCAAGTACTGAAAAGACTTTTAGAATCTATGAACTGTGATCTAAAAAGACTAAATTTAAAAAGAAAAATGTCAGATAATACATACTTTGATGGCACTAATATTAATAATATACAGTATAGAAGAAAAAAACGGAGGTATTTATTACCTTTCCTTCACTTATCATTAATAAGTTAAACTTTTCAAATTTTATTAATCATTTATGTTTAAACTCATTTATAGGTTAAACATGCCATACATCAGAGATATATCTTTGCCATGCGAGCCAACTAATAAAAAAATAAAGCAGCAACTCAAAAAATAAATAGACGATGGAACATATAATTCAGGGGAAAAGATTGTACCACCAAGATATGAAAAAGTATTTATATTATCTGAAAATCAAACAATTACAAAAAAAGAGGTTCATATTGAAAGCAGAAAAATTTCCTTGAAAGATATAAGACTAAATATGTTCAAAGACCATGAGATTTTTATGAAAGTTCAAAACGATAATGAACTAGAAGCACTTTCTCAAAGGCAAATTGTTGATGCTCTTAATAATATTAAGGAATATAATGATGAATATGACACCTTAACTAAAAAAGAGCTGATAAATATACTTAAAACTTATGAAATAACAAGGAATTTAATGTTTTGGCATGATTGCTCCAGTAATCTCATTCACTTTCTTGTTACCGTTAGCGTAATGTATGATACAGCCATATTTTTAAGTAGCTTTGAATATAAACAAAAGTATGGAGAGGATATAAATGTTCAATCAGAGGTCGAAAAGCCTTATTTATACATACTTGGTAGATGTCCTTCCAATGACCAGCAACTTTTGTATAGCGATGACAGGATTAATGACATTTTGCAATTGAGCAATCCCTTAGAATTCAAGGGAACACCTATTTTAGATGTTGCACGAATATTCAAAGGTGTCAATCCAGCAGCACAACTGGAAGCTGGTCATCGGAAGAGTGGTAATTATTTTTGTTGGGCATGCAACATGTATGCAGATCTTTCTAATAATATATCTATATCACTAAGCTTTCCATACACTTCCTTACAAAATCGTATAGACCATATAAATGCAAGTAACACCTCACAGCTGGCAGTAAACCAAGGAAAAACCAAATTATATTCATTTCTAAAAAAAGATCAGATTGAACAAGGGCTTTATGAAAGAAATAATCAATTTCCATTAAATACATCTGTCAAAAAATTAAAGGAGCTATTGGCAAATGAAATGCATGGAGTGCAAGGATTGCCTGCCCTTCTTTTTAAAAAACCAGGTTTTTCTTTAATGCAACTAAAACTTTTACACTATGAAATTTTAAATAATGAACCAATGCATGATATTTCAAACCATATTAAAAATATATTTGATGAATTGCCATATTTAATAGAAAAAAAAGATAAAAAAATTGTAGAAAATATAATTAAAAGCTCTTTCAATGGTATTGAAGCAAAAAATGCTGCCAACTATCGAAAAAGTTTATTAATAGTTAATAACTGGTTCCTCGAACATTACAAGGTTGGTCACTTTGTTTTTAAATTTCTGTATTTCTAACTCTGTGCAAAATACAAAACATCCTTTATATGCCAGAAAAATCTAGATCAACACACAGTATTCTTCGTTTAATAAATACCACATTTGTACATGCAATAATTATAAAAGAACATTTAGAAGCAAATTTAAAAAATTGCAAGCAAAAATTCTTTGGTGCATACTATCACTCAATCACATCCCATGCTCCACTACAGTATAGATTGTTTGCAGGTTGTACGTCTAATGTGGAAAAGAAGAAGCAATGTTTCAAAATTTGAAAGTGTCTACAAAAACATCTTCTAATCATCATTCAGATGTTATTTTTAATGCAATAATCCGCAACCAAGCAAAAAAATATTTAAATGAAGGAAAAAAGTTATGTGATGGCGTTTCAATACTTCACAAATTCTACCAACCATTACATAGTCTATTTAATGACACAAAAATATCATTTACTTGGATTGAAAAGAATAGCAATGAATATCAAAAACTTTTAGAAAAATCAGCTGACTATTTTGTAGAAGGCATTAATGTATGGTGGAAAGAAGTCGAAGATGGAGTAGTATTCTTTGATATAAACTACCCCAATAGTTCGAAAAAAATATTTTCCCATTTTTGTTCCTCCTCAATGCAACAACAGTCAGAGTACTTAGAAAAATGCTATATATATATATATATATATATATATATATATATATATATATATATATATATATATATATATATATATATATATATATATATATATATATATATATATATATATATATATATATATATATATATATATATAGTATTATTATGTATATGTGATGATATATAGTATATACATATGTATATATGATATATAGCATTATTTAATAACATTATTAATATTATATTATATTAAGATTTATTATTGTTATCAAAAATGAATTTTTATTCATGATATAAAAAAATATATTACTTCTAATGATTAAGTAGAGTTTAACAAAATATATATATTCAACAAAATATTGCGTTTCTTTACAACATGTTTTTTTACTACATCGCAAAAGATATGTTAAGTTTTAAACAATATCTAAACAAATGTTGCAGACCGGAAAAAAAGTATGTTTGTTATTACCGAGAATAAACAAGACAAAAAAGTTTGAGAACTTACATTAACGGCGTTGAGTAGGGGAAAGACTATGTTGATAAATACGCTAGCAATGTCAAAAGTTTGTTTTTTTGCAGACGTGCTACCCATTCCCGAATGGGTAATAGAACGTCTGCACAGAGCCAATTAAAAACTTATAAAATTTACGAACCAAAACCAAAGCTAGAGCTTTTTAAAACAGAACAATTTTCCAAAACACTGGGACAACAAAACGTCTCAGTACTACAAAACAACAATTGAAATATTAGGCAAAAACGGGTCCCTGTTTAACATCCCCCTAAAATCAAAAAAAAGTTTTTACTTAGAAGTGGCAAAATACAAAAAGACAGTCGTGCCAGCAGAACTTTTCTGGAACAGTTCAACAAAAACAACAATGCCGTGGACCCAAATTTTGAAAAAAAACATTACTTCCCACGCATGCGGACCGACACAAAATATCCTCTTTCGTTTTCTACACAAAATTATTTATAAATTAGGTAAGAATTAGAATAATGACAGGAGCAAGTAGAAGACTGTAGTCTTATCATTAAGCCCCCATTCATTTTCAATTTTGCAATAAGTTTCACGTGAGATTAGCGTGACATTAAAAATTCTTAAGTAGAAATAAACCAATGATATAATCATCCATAAGTAATATTCGTAAGTAGAAATAAACCATAGTATAATCATTGTTTGTAGTCATCCAAAAGAGATAAATTCGTTTTAGTTAGTTATTATTGATTTGATCTTTAAAAATAGGAGAGTATGTTGAAGTCACTTAAATTAAATAGGTGCTGTTTGACTGCTGCTTTGAAGAGATCTGATGTCTTCATGTTTTTTATTACTTCTTTAAGGATCGAATTCCATAGCCGCGGTCCTCGAGATGAGATAGAGAAGTCAGTTATTTTAAGTAAAGTCTACGGAATTTTAAAGTTTTGAAAAGAGTACTTCGTTGGTTATTTGTGATCAATGGTGGAAAATTAATTTTCAAAGCACTTTGGTAGCAAGTTGTTTTGCGATTGAAACATAAATAATAAATTTTGGAGGAGGTTCCATTCATAAATATTAAGAGCTACGATTTCTCTGAATAATGGTTTGGCATGGGTATATCTATTAGCATTGCATACTATTCGACACACTTGCTTTTGTTTAACGTATATTTTCTTTAGTACTGAAGAGTGTGTGCTTGCCCAAACGATATTACAATAGTTTATATAACTGTAAATGAACGAATAATATATATCTTTTAAGCAAGTTTAACTTAGAAGGTGTTTTATTTTATGCCTGATGCCAATTGACTTAGAGATTTTGTTTTCAATGTGCAAAATATGATTTTTCCAACTAAGATTTTCTTGAAAAATTATTCTCAGGAGTTTCAAAGAATGGTCTCTTTCTATATTAATGTTGTTGATCATTATGCACGTTTTATTTGTAAAAAAGCGCGTAAGCTGTTTTAATTCGTTTTGTTGTAGAACGCGCTCATTGTGTAAAATGTTATGCTTAGTGTATTGCAAAATTTATTAGAAAACAAAAATGCTCATATTTTCAATTTTTGCAGTAGAAATGTCATGACTGCGACTATATGGAATGACCCATAAGCATTTTTAACTCTAAAGCTCAAAAACTTTTAAGCTATTTAAGTTGCAACTTAAAAGTGAATATAACTTGTGTCAACAGTGATAAATTAAATGAATTCACAAAAGGATATAAAAAAGATGGAGAATTGCATAAAATAATAACACTGTATTTGAAAAAAAGCTTAAGGATTGCTTAAATGAGAATTATATTGCTGTAGACAAAGAAGCGCTACTATCACTACAACTGCCCCCAGTTACTTCCAGTTCCAAGGGAAGGCCAAAAGTGCAATTTGAAAATGCTGACACAAAAGTCAAGCATAGAAGAAGTCTGTAACTAGCAGAGTCAAGAACTGCTATTCATCTTTTAAGGCAAGAAGAAAAAAGATGCACAACTTCTAGGTCAAATGCTCAATCGCTATTGGGTCCAACATTTATCCAACTTACAATTCTCTAAGACATGAAAAAAAAAACTGTATGCCACCAGAAACAAAATGATAGTGTTCGACTATTCGGCTGAAGTAAGTCTTCAAGCGCTTTTAGATAATACAGCCTTTTGTTTGTGCCTGTTGCAAAAAGAAATAATTCATTCATTCGATTTACCATCTCTTAAAAAGCTTATATTGCAACACAAAATCCGACTTGATGGTACTACTGGGCAGTCCATATACAAGCAGACTACAAATGATGGTGAAAGACACCTTAATGTGAACAAAGTCTAATTCTCACATGCCTTGTTCCACTTGAGCTATCTTGTCTTGTTGATGACTTGTAATTTGGTACAACCATAAGCCATCTTCAACATTGAACTGTCGTCCACTGCGTTTTAAGATTATTAAAGAAACAACAGATTTATCAATAGAAGAAGAGTCTTTTATTAAAAATGCAAATCTTGAACCAAATTAATGGAATAGCCATCAGTATATTGCATATCATTGAAATAACCATGGTAGATGGTAAAGTGGCAACAGCCTTATCAGTTAAGACCAAAGAATCACAGTTCTGCTCACTCTGTGGTAGCACCTCAAAAGAGACGAACAATATTGAAAAAATGGTAGCAAAAAATTAAAATGCAAACTACTCTGGTCTACAGTATGGCTTGTCATCATTAAATGCATAGATTAGAGCAATGGAGTGCTGTCTTCACCTTCCTTAAAAATTGGATAACCAAAAGTGCGCTTAGCACGAAAGAAAAATTATGTGACGACAAAAAAAAAAAAGAATCCAAGGTGCCTTTAAAAATTGTCTTGGATTATTTATTGATGTGCCCAGATCTGGTGGTTCTGAGACATCCAATGATGCATATACACCTCGTCGTTTTTTCCAATCTGAAGTTATTGCGGCTGGAATTTTAAAGCTGGATGTACTACTGCCTGAAAAAGTTGCATGTCGACTTGGCCACATTGTCATCAGCTCTGCTAAATTATGCAGATGCATTTCAAAAGTTCTGCCTTGAGGTAAGTTTATTTGTTAATATTGTTTCTATACTGAGCTGTGGCTAACTAAGCTTTTGTAATTACATGATTGATTGCCTCTTTTAGGTGGCTCATTTGTTTGTACAGAACTACCCATGGTAATACATGCCACAAAGTTTGCACAAGATTTTATTACACGGATATAAGGTTATGAGGAGAATGGTCTTGGCTATTGGCATACTCTCTGAAGAGGCATAGGAAGCACGAAACAAGAATTTCCGTGAAAACTGCACACGCAAATGCAGTCGTTCGAAAACTATGATGTATTATGCCGACTTTTGAGCTCATCAGACCCAATAATCAGCAGCATGAGAAGGTCAAATTCTCCAATTTCAAAATCTTAACTCCCAGAAGGAGTTTGTGATTTGCTTTAGGCTCCAACTATCGACTCACCAAATATATGATTTTTTATTTTATGCACGTATGTATGATTTATAAATTGTTAATGCGTTTCAAATCGTCAATGTTTTATTGCAATATTTTTTGTTTTTATTATTAATGACCTAAATCTTTACCTAAAATTAATTACCTAAATAGTAACTAAGGAAAGTATCTGGTTGTTAAACAATTTAGGTATTCATAGCAACCAAATTTGAAAAAATATGACTTCCATATAAAGTATAACCTCGTATTGGTACTCATGCCAAATTTAGTAAACATAGCACTTGTAAAAAAATCTGCAACTATCAAAATAGGTTGTTTCTATGTAAATTAGGTATCCATAAAACAAGGTAACCATAGTAGCAAAATGATAAATATCCCCCTCATAAGAAGAGCAAATCTCATATTAATGTACAAACTAATTATAATGTATATAACACACATAAAACATCTGCAACTACCAAAAATGGGTTGTTGCTAAGCAAAATTAGGTATTCATAGCAACCAGATATAAAAATATCACTTTCATAAGAAGCGCAGACCTCATATTAGTATTCTTGCCAAATTTAGTGAATAAAGGCCTAATATTTAATTGTTCTTGCCAAATTTAGTAAATAAAGACCTAATATATATATATATATATATATATATATATATATATATATATATATATATATATATATATATATATATATATATATAATTTTTGAATGTTTTTGAGCCTTTTTCTGTCTTGTTCTCAAAAATTCTTTTAAATAATTATATCTTATTGTATTTTATAATTTTGAAAGAATAATTTACCCAATACAAACCTGTTAAATTAATCTAATAGTTTTTTAATAGAAACTAGTGCTTTTTATTCAGCAGGTAACAGCAATTAATTTGATTATATTAAATGGTAAAGTAAAATTTTGATCAAATATTATTGACATAAATGACACTTAAACCAAACAGTAAAAAAAAATTCCTTTCAAAATCAATATTTTCAAACAATTTTGTAATATCAGTTTAATATCAGTTTACAATAAAATAAAATAAAAAGTCATAGATTGTTGCCATAATTGTAATTATTTTTCGAGACACAATGAAGAGAACTGATCCTTTTTGGTTGCAGAGTAGTTTAGATTCATTCTTTATAGCACCGAAGAAAAAAAAAAATTTTCTGAAATATCTTCAACTAGTTTTACTGCTACTATTAAGGATACTAAAAGAACGAATGAACTTAAAACCGCACCAGCACCACCACCAAACCGCACCACCACCAAAAATTAGTATTAGTATTGCTATTCGACATGTTGAACAAGAGAAATCAGAACTACTAGACAAAGATATAAAACTGAGAAAGGCAGAAAAAGAATGATATCTCACTTGACATAGTTATATCTGTTTGGCAAAATGAACAGATTTTAAGCGAGTCTCAACCTGACTCTGTAACCACTAAAATTAGCGAAACATGTTTAAGTCAGATTTCAAATACTGGGTTTATTAACAATATTGGAAACTTTGTTAGTACAACTGTTGATGATATAACTATAAAAAATCTGTTAGAATTGCCATGGAAACCATCAACTGACTATAAAACGCTGCATTCAGTTCATATTAAGAAAAATAATCGAGAAAAGCGATATCTTAATCATTTTCATCTGGAAAAATACGAATGTTTGGTATATTCAGATAGAAAAAAAGGACTATACTGCAAATATTGTGCATTATTTTCATAGCACCGGACTGCAGGATCTCACAAACAAGTTGCACTATAGAAGTTTGTTAAGAAACCACATTACTGGTGTTTGCTTAACTGTTTGGCAAGGACGGAAACTAGCAAATCAAGTAAAAAGATGTATTTAAAAAACTATAATAAACTTGCATTGGATATTGTAAACAGAGTAATTACTTAACGGCTTCAATAAGTTTTAAAAAACCGTCAACGATTGTCATCTATTGTTGAAACAATTACCTTTTTAGGAAGGCAAAATATTCCTTTTAGAGGCCACCGAGTTGATGGCCGCTTATTAGACATAGCTAAATTTAGAGTAAACTGTGGCGATTTAAATTTTAAACATTATTTGATAACAGCTAGAGCTTCTGCAACATACATTAGCAAAGCTACACAAAATGCTTTAATTGAATGCTGTGGAGAAGAATTATGTGAACAAATTAGGAGTCGTGTTAGAGAATTAAATTATTATGCTATCATGTTTGATGAAACAACTGATGCATCACATCAGTCACAAATGACAACAATATTACGCTATTTGATGCCTGATGGATCAGTTTGAGAAGGTTTTGTTGGATTTGCTGATTTGCATAACCCAAGATTTCGAACGTACAAGCATTAAGAAATTGTTTGGGGGTTATTAGCAAAGTTGTAGCTTCTGCAAATAACTTCGCTAATAATCCCCAAAAAGTCAATGCTTCTGCAAAACAAAATTTTATTATGAAAAAATGCTAACTTCACAACTGCTTTTCCATTGCAAAACACGATGGGTTGAAAGACATAATGCTTTGCTGACGTTTAGAGTTGAGCAAATAATTGATGCACTGGATAACGACAAATTATTGATGCACTGGACAATATATCTAAATGGAATGACAAAACATCATCATCAAAAACAAGAATTTTACTATTATCAATTAGAGGAAGTGATTTTATTGTGTCTTTAGGGGATCAGTCAATTGTTTCAAAAAAAAGTTTAAATTTACATAAAGCAAAAAACTGCGTTAAATCCCTGTTAATTTTTTTAAAACATAAAAGAGAAAACTTCAAAGAAATGTTTAAGGAAATTTTTCAAGCCGCAGAAAAAAAAAAGAAAAATACGGTAGTTTTACCTACAAAAGGATAGTACAACAACAGACGTGTTGTGAAAACATAACTTCAGTTTCAATGGAAGAATAATATTGAACATAACACGTTTTTCCAATGAAAATTTACAATATCTTCAAATCTATGTTTTGATGCCAAAAAATATTATTACACTGAATCATTAAGATATTTTTGAAACTCTTTCTGCAATCAGTAATGTCTATGATGTCATACTTGGACATAGTATCCAAAACTTACCTGCACCTGAATTTACATCGGAAGTTAAACTATTGCAGTGCATATGTATAAGTATGAAAGATGATGGAGGAATCACATCACTATCTAGTAATCTTTCTGTTGTTTTTGATTTGTGTGACCAGGTGCATTATCCAATCACTCACAAATTGTTTCAAATTATCAAGTCAAACGTAGCTTCTCAACCCAGCGAAGAATTAAAAAATGGCTGAGAACACGAATGACAGAAAATAGACTTGTCGGATTGGCCTTACTTAACGTGCTCAGGGAAACTCAAGTAAATGTCGAAAACGTAATCGACCGTTTTTTGCGAAGTCGGGAAACCGTAATTTAGAATTTGTAATATAAGTTGTTAAAATAATCCTCAAATCAAGTATACTTTTTTTATAAAAGGCAACAAATACTCAATACAAAAAAATGTTTTTTCAAATCATGAAAGGGAAAACGATCGCTCCCTTTCCTCCCCCCTATGGATCCGCCCTTAAATATTGGTATGCCAGTATGGGCGCAACATTGCTTAACAAACTCATGCAAATACCCATCAATTATTTGAACTTGCAGTTATTCAAAATTTCATTTATTCAAAGTAATTTTTTGCTCCCCTTGACAAACACACCGTCAGTTATTCGAAGCTTTTTTTCTGCTAAAGATACCATTGCGTTTTAAAATATAACTTTATCAAATATTTAAAAGCTAACATCTTAAATAAGTTTTTATATTATAAAATCAAAACACCTGTTTATAGTATATAAACTTATCTTTATAAAATTCTTTTTAATATAATACAATATTTCTGGGGTTTAAATATACCCTTGTTACTCAAATAATCTAATGACTTGATTAAAGAGGTTATATATCAGGGTCGACGACACTGGAGAAGGGGGAGGGCACGTTTCCACACCCCTACCTCTCTCGCTTTTTTTCTAGAGAAACTTTTTTTTTTGTTTTTTAAGAAAAAATTTAGACTTTTTTTTAAAAATTGACGATTGTGCCCCTTCACTTCGTAACCCGTGTCGTCGGCCTTATAACCTCTTATAACTTTATCGAGTGTAATCAAAATATATGTATAATATATGAAGACTCCACGGGAAGAAACGGCAGGGTCACATTTTGAAAATTTTGACTTTTTACACTTTCTAGCTTTATTAACCACAATAGTTATATAGTTAATAGTATATAGCAATAATTGCAACATACTTTAAAAATGCACGTTTTTCCTAAAAAATCAAAACTTATATAGGTTTAAAAGTTTAATAACGTTAAGATATAAGATAAAAGTTAAGATTTGGAAAGCATTATTCCGTCGATAAAGCTGTATATAAGGAGTTCACTAACGCACGTGAATAAAATGTACTAAATGGTATACAAGTCATTAGGGAGAGAGCTTTAGATTTTACAAAAGAATTCAACATTACAGATTTTAATGCATCAGTAGGGTGACTAGATTGGTAGAAAAATTGACATCATATTGCTTTTTTTTCTGGCAAGAAAAGATTTTACACAGAGAAAATGACAGCAAGTTGGGAACATATCAATGCTCCCAATACATATGTAGGGTTCCCCAATGGTTAATTTCAGAACCACTCTTATTTTTTATTTATGTTAATGATTTAAGGAAATCTTGTAATTTACTAGACGTAATTTTGCATGGTGATAATACAAATTTGTTTCATGCTCATCGTGATATAAAAATGTTCTTTAATTCAGTTAACGTGGAACTCTTAAAACTTACAGAATGGTTTAAAGCAAATTAATTTAACTAAAACAAAGTTAACTTTTTTCATCGCTTTCATGAACGCGATAAAATCCCCTAAAAACTTCCAATACTGGCAGTCCAACTATAAAAAGAGAACACTCATTAAAATTTCTAGGCGTACTCCTTGACAAAAACATAAACTCGGACAGATCATATTCATTATCTCGAAGGTAAAATCTCGAGAAATATTGGCCTACTTTTTAAAATCACAAGAAATTGGCTTACTTTATTAAGTGAATATTGGCGTAATATAGTCTGCAATATTATCCCAATATATATAACTATATTAAGCCTAATATTGAGTATTTTCGGTTCAATTTTTATTATTAAAAAATGAAAAAAGAACAATATTATCTTTTATAAATTTTTAACAACTAAAATTTATAATAGTTTTCTTGCTTAAATGCTACTATAGTACCAGGCTGCATTATTCTTTTGAGTTAAA
This sequence comes from Hydra vulgaris, assembly GCF_038396675.1. Lineage (NCBI taxonomy): Eukaryota > Metazoa > Cnidaria > Hydrozoa > Anthoathecata > Hydridae > Hydra > Hydra vulgaris. The sequence goes on from NC_088928.1 coordinate 52,543,919, forward strand.
CAGATTATAGTCTAAGAGATGAATGATCATAAAACGCTTAAAGAAAAAAAAATTTAAATCATTAAATTTATTTGAAGTTATATGAAACAGATACAAATGAAGAAAAAAAAGATAAAGAGTGCTCTAAAACCAAAATATAACAAAATAAAATCAAGGCTATTTAAATACAGGCACAAAAAATATGTATATATCTTACTACTGCTTTATACTTTCACTATCAGATAGTCGGTTTTGAATTTCATTATTTTGCCGATATTTATTTCATTGCTCAATATTGGGTGTTGCTCAGTTATGGTTCTATTTTTTCAACCGTCATCTATATCAATGGCCGTCACCAGAAAGCTACCAATTTTTTCTTTAATACTTCTGTCAGTAGCGATTTCAAATTAAACAAATACAACGATAAATAATTAAAAAATTGACGAACTACCAAACACAACTCTACAAAATATTTTTTTAATTTTATTACAATATAATTTTATAATATATAATTTTTCCCGTATCAATATTGTAAAATAATTAGCTTTTACTAGAATATTTGTTTATTAAAAAGAAATGGGATGTAGAATACAAATACTGTGCATTACCTATAACGACCTTGCAGGACGTTTTTGTTTCCTTTCATATATCGAGTATGACAAACATACTTCTTTGGCCTTTAGCTGTATTACGATCACCACTGTAATTTGTTTGTAATCATTTTCTCCAACCGATGCAAGGAAGTTCATCTAAAATAAAAAAACAAATGTAATATAATTGATTGTAATAAAAGTTTAATGGTTCCTCACATGTGTATGTTTTAGACGGATTTCCATAATGTGATATTCTTATTAAAATTATTATAAACAATTTTAATAAGAATATCACATTACTTTTACTTATTTATAATCAGACATTATAAATAAGTAAAAGCAATTGGTTACAAATAGATTCCAGAGGTCAACCTATTTTGCAGATCAGTACTGATTTTTTTCATCAATTTTTCATAAAGTGATAAAACTAGGAAGAATGCCATCCAGAATTTCATACAAGTTTGTGAGCTTCTCCTACTCTTGACCACAATTACACAGTATTATAAAATTCTCCAACATAGGTTGTCTTTGCCACTGCAAAAAGCTGTGGTGAATATGGTGATGTCATAGATGTCTAAGATTTGTAGTCATTGCTATATGAAATATGCTAAATGGGCATAAAAGATAAAAATAACAACAAAATGTAATAGCATTTATATAAAACATTCTTATATACAACATAATTATAATCATTCGTGTATCATATTATACCATTTGTTTGTATGTATCATAAGAATTTATCATATATTTAAAAAAATGAAAATTTTAATAGTACATGGATCTGTTTCCAAATACTATTAACTAATATCATTTCACTGGTATATACTATCAATTCATAAATAAATAAATATGAAACAATACTTGATAATGAACAGTTACTAGGTTTGAGTTAGGAAATCCAATTACGATTATCGATTACCCGAGTACCCGAGTAATTGATACTTTATAAGCAAGTTCCGAGTAGTCGACTACTCGGAATATTTTTTTCGAGTATCGAGTATAATATTTAAACAAAAAAATGTAAATATTGCACATTCATTTAACTATTAATTAATCGAGTATCGGTGTTCTGCCGTTTTTTCTTCTTTTACTTCTATAATAAAGTTGCTTAGCAACCGTTGATTTTTAACTAAGTTTCAAAAGTTTTTTTTTTAACTAAGTTACATAAAGTAAATAACATTTGTAATTTGAAGTTGTACGTCGTAAAATTTGCAAGAAAGTGAAATATTTAAAAAAAAATTTGTGAAATAAATAAAATAAATACTTAATTTTCTAATATATATAGCTGCCTTTGGTAAGTGAAGTGTTTTAAGTAAAATGTACTAAATTTCAAGTAATAAATGCATATTTAAATACGTATAAATTTCAATTTTCAATTTTTATGTTGTGATTTTTTATTTTAGTGATTTATTTACATATACCCAGAAATGTCTTCGAAAAAATCAGAGGTATGGAAATATTTTACAAAAAAAGAGAAATCGGAGTCAGCTTGTAACATATGCAAATCTATAATTCAACGTCCGGGATCTAATACTACTGGAATGATTAATCATTTAAAATTACATAGCATATCTTTACAAAAAAGAAATTTGGGCGACACAAATGAAACTGATGCGTCTTCTTCGAAAAACACAAAATCAGTTGGAAATGGAATAATAAATTTCATAAGTTGAGAATCATTGAATGAAATATTGGCGAAATGTGCGACAAAAGATGGATTTAGCATCAAAGGAATTACTTCATCAGAAGCCATTAGGGGTTTCGTAGCAAGTCGTAATTATAAAATGCCAAAAAGTGAAACAACGGTAATGAAATATATAATGGATTTTTATAAAGAAAAAAAAGAAGAATTAATGGCGTCGTTATTAGAGCAAAAAAATCTGGAGAGAGATTCAGTATTACTGTCGATGAATGGAGTGATATAAACGTTAGAAGGTTCATGAATATCACTCTTCATTCAGCAACAAATCCACCTGTAGTCTTGGGTATATCTGCAATAATAGGTTCTTGTGATTCAAATGCCACTATCGATTTGGTAAAAGCAAAACTTAAAGATTATGGAATTGAAATGGATAATGATATCGTCGGATCCACACATGATGGAGCATCAGTCATGGTAAAATATGGGAAAAATATTTTACCATTTTCTCAGTTATGCTACAACCATGCTATACATCTTGCTGTACTTGATGTATTTTATAAAAAAAGTGGGGGTCTAATTACGAATGATGATGCGGTAATTGATACAAATTTCCAAGATGATGAGAATTTAGAATATGATGAAAATTTAGCAGATGATGATTGTGTTGAAACTACCGAACAAAATGATGAGGTAGCTGATGCATTTGCTTTTGATGGTAACTTAAATTTCCAAAATGATTTAGTTAGACAGTTACCAATCTTTCGTGAAGACATTGGCAAAATTCTTGATGAAACACGAAAAATTATTAAATTTTTCGAATATTCTTCAGTGCGAAGCAGTGTTCTTGAAAAGCATATAATAGATTAAGAAGGCAAAAAGTTACGATTGCAACTCGATTGCAAAACAAGATGGAACTCAATAATACCAATGGTAAATCGTTTTATAAAAATATACGATTGTATACAAAAGGCTCTAATTGAATTAGGTCAGCAAAAATGTTCACAAAAAAATATCAAAGTTTTAGAAGAAATATCACATGTTTTACAACCGGTTGAGCTTGCTGTTAAAGAGCTCAGTAAAGATAATAATAATCTTTTAAAAGCTGAAGGAGTATGCATTTTTTTGCTAAACAAACTAAAAGAAACAAATACGCAGTTAGTCATGGAAATGTTCACTGCTTTGAAGAAAAGAATTGAAGAAAGACGAAATGAGGATGTTGTATCACTCTTGCGTTTTTTACAATCTGGAAATTATCCTAAACTAGAGATTACCTGCCATTTTACTTATTTAAAAAAAAGTTCTATTCATTTATTGGCTAAAGAAACCTTCAAAAAGCTGTTCAATGAAAATCCTGCAAACACACAGATGGATACAGAGTTAACAATTGAAAATGAAGAAATAATTTCAAATAATGGCTTGGTTTCAAATTATGATGAACTCCAAAAAACAATTGAATTAATTATGACTGTTCCGAAAGAAAATAATGAGAGAAAATCCACATTGGAAAAAGAAATGAAGTTATGGGAGAAAGATTGTTCAAAACGAGGTGACTCTATTGGAAAACTTTTTACAGCATTATTGACAAAACAACCAACGTCAACAGTAAGTGAAAGAGTGTTTTCGGTAGCTTCAGCTTTTGACACAAAAACCCGAAATCAGTTGAAAATGGAAACGGTTGACAAACTTGTATTTTTAAAGTATTATTTTTTAAATAAAAAATAGATTTAAAACTAAAATTGTTGCATTTTATTTTAAATTTAATTAACACAACATGGTGTGGGTACATTTTTTTCCTTTACCCGGATACCCGGGTACCCGGGTAATTAAAAAAACAAATACTCGATTACCCGGATAACGTAAAAATACGATTATTTGGACTCACTAGTTTGAGTCAAATATAGCTGTTTAGATCATTAGCATCTTGCACATGCGTAATTTAAAATCAAACAAGCAAAAAAAATATTGTAAATAATACAATTACCGAAAAAACAAAAAAAATTCTTATTTTCAGCTGCTTTCAGTTACTTTTAGAAGTGTGGCTTCACTTATGGCAGCTAAAAGGCAAGATGCTTGCAAGTGATTTGGCCAATAAACAAAACTTTTATTGATCAGCCATGAAAAACAGATTACGTTCGTCGCACACATGTTGTTGTTTTTTTTCATTGAAAAATTCAGCCAGAGCAAATTTTTTAAACTTTATTGCCATCTTTAATTTATCGGTACAACAGCTAAATAAATTCACAACAAATAAATATATTATATCAAAAAACTTCAAATTAACATTTTTTCAGATTATTGTTATTTTTGAAATAATACTGAAAATATTAGTCTAAAATTTATTGAGTTTCATTTCCTAATGTAAAATGTAATCATTTTTTGTTTCAAGTAGAGTTTGATTACTAGTTAGTAAAAGAAAGTGAATTTTAAAGTTTATGTGGGTTGGAAAAATTTCCATAATAACACAAAAAAATAAAAATAAATAAACAACAACTTCAGATTAACTTTTTTTCAGATTATTATTATTGTTAACTGAAAATCTTAGTCTCAAATTTATTGAGTTTCATTTCTTAATGTAAAATGTAATTGCTTTAGGTTGCCTTTACTACGACTAAACAGCCGTAGTGAATGCACCCTGAAGACAACTAACTTGAGGCTCTAGATAAACCTTTACCCTGAGATTACGAGATTCAAATGAGCATGAGATTAAGATCTTATGCTCAATTGAATGAGTTAGCAAGGCATAAAAAATAAAATTCAAAATACAATTTATTATGAATACTTTTTATTATGAATATTTTTTTCAGCTATGGAACACTAAAATGAATTAATTTTAATATACAACACTAAAAAAATGGACATAAAAATTAATTGGTGATTAATTAATTTGTAGTTTAATTTCATATTAATTTTTTTTCTATAATAAAAAAAAATTAAACTCTTTAATAAAAAAAAAGAGTTTGTTTACTGGCATATGCAGTTAACGTACAGTGAATTGTATAACTTTACTATTTAAAATTAAAAAAAAAATGATAAACAGTATTTGTTATTCAAGAATGAGGGTTGATTTCATTAAGATATGATATGTCAACAAACTTGACATTGGAGGATTTTAAAGTATCTTTAGGCAAATAACTATAATAAGACTTTTGATATAACATATTGTTATTATTATAATTATTACTATTATTATTATTATTACTATTTAAGGTTATAATTTTACAAATAGAATAATTAGGTATATAAAATAAGCCTATCGAGCTTTTGTTCCTTTGTATCTACTTGTGTCGGTCTAATCATTTATATGTAATTGTACATTTGATGTTCCCAAAATGCATCTAGATGTTTTTTAAACGTTGTGACAGATGTTGAACATACTATTTCCGATTTCCTACTATGTTAGACTATTCCGCAATTTTGTGCAGATTTAGTTTAACTTATTGATTTGTTTATTACTTATAATATTGCATTAAACTATTGCTGTGTGTATAGGGGAAGGATGGGGGTCAATAATATATATATATATATATATATATATATATATATATATATATATATATATATATATATATATATATATATATGTATATATATATACATATATATATATATATATATATATATATATATATATATATATATATATATATATATATATATATATATATATATATATATATATATATATATGTATATATATATATATATATATATATATATATATATATATATGTATATATATATACATATATATATATATATATATACATATATATATATATATATATATATATATATATATATATATATATATATATATATATATATATATATATATATATATATGTATATATATATATATATATATATATATATATATATATATTTTTTTTTTGTTAAAGATATTTATTTAAGAAGTAAATATGTCATTATTATTGCTTCTAGCTGTTATAAGGTTTTAATTAAAAAAAAGTACCCCTGCTTGACACCGAATAACGTCAATGATAAATATATATATATATATATATATATATATATATATATATATATATAAATATATATATATATATATACAGGGCCGTACCAAGGGCGGGCCAGCCGGGCCGCGGCCTGAGGCGCCAAAATTGGGAGGGCGCAAAATTCCCCGAATTAATTAGTTTATTTTCACATTATGAAACTAATTTGCGTGGCGTCACTTTTATGTTTAAAATAAAACTCATTTACCAAACAGAAGAGCGCCCTTAAATACTAAAAAGTTGTATTTTCTGAACATTATTTTTTACAATGAATCGTGCAAAAAAATTATCTGGTGCTGAATTTAAGAAGAAAAGAAGAGACCGTCTTGAAAGTGACGCAAAACTAAGAAATTGTTTCAAAAAGTGGTTGGTAACAAACTCTTCTGTGGAAAAACAAATTATTTCAGAGGATATTTGCAATGAAGTTGATAATGATTCAACAGCTGAAGTTGCTGCTACATCTTTAATTACTGACTTAAATTCATATCATCCATTGGAATTAATTGAAGAGGAGATTTTCATTGGCCAAAGTTAAGACGAATTTGGACCAAATGATTCAGAAGCACAAGAAGATAGAAATTCTCAGCTTTCCAAACCAATTGAAATGGGCAACAGTGAATTTCTTCCTGAAATCTCAGAAATTTCAGCAACCTCAGGAGAAAACTTTCAACACAGTGATCCAGCTACATGGCCTAAAATGACAGATAAAACAAGGTGCTTTTTGATTCAGCATGGGCCGGAGCAAGAAAGAAGAGAATTTTTACCAAACACACTTAGTGACTTTGACAACAGAATGCGACACTTCAGCTCAAAATGGTATGAAAAAATTCATCCCAATGGTGAAAAATTTGTTCGCTACTGGCTGCTGTACAGTAACAAAAAAGATTCTTTGTTTTGTTTTTGCTGTCTGCTATTTTCAACGACAAAAATCAACAATTTTTCAGAAATTTCAAAAGGATTTTGTGACTGGAAAAAACTAAACCCAAGAATTCCAGAACACGAAAACAGCAATGAACACCAAAGATGCTACTCTGATTGGAAAAATCTGGAAAAAATCTCAAGGAAGGAAAGACCTTGGATTCTGATCTGCAGAGAGTTATCAACGGAGAGATGAAAAAGTGGAGAGATATCTTGAAAGTGATTGTTGATGCAATTTTGTTCTGTGCCAAGAACAATCTTGCCCTTCGGGGTTCAACAGAAGTAATTGGAGAGCAAAACAGTGGCATCTTTCTGAACTTAATTGAGCTGATAAGCCATTATTATCCTTTAGTGGCTGAACACATTGCATCCGTTAAGGCAAAGAAAACCACAACATCCTACTTTTCTCCTCAAATTCAAAATGAGCTGATTGAATTACTTGGGCAGAAAGTCAGGAATGAAATTTTGTCAAATGTCAGAGAAGCTAAATACCACTCTGTTTTGTTTGACTGCACTCCAGATGCCTCCCACAAAGAGCAGATGACCCAAATAATCAGGTATGTCCACAACACTGAGAAAACCTGTACAATTGAGGAAAGCTTTGTGGACTTCATTGAATCTCACGAAAAAACTGGAAAGGGCCTTGCAGCTGAAATCACCGAAAAACTGGAGAAGGATGGCCTGAGCATTTCTGATTGTCGGGGCCAAGGTTACGACAATGGAGCCAATATGTCTGGAAAATATAATGGCGTCCAAGCTCACATCCATTCTCTAAATGAGTTTGCAAGATTTGTTCCATTTTGAAGGAGTTGAAGGAGACTTTCCTATGAAGAGAAAGCGCAAAGTGAAGCAAATGGCACTTTATGAAGCTGAAGATGACTTTTGCCGTTTGTCACCAGAAACAGATTTCGGATCCCAGTGCAGCCTTGTGTTTGACAGCATTCTCACACAAATTGAGTGGCGGTTTGAAGCTATGTCTGTAGTATCCTCAGATTTTGACTTCTTCAGTGGACATTCTCTCTCCAAAAGTTCAGTGAATGAACTTAAGACTAAAGCCAAAAATTTGTCTAAAATTTACATGGCAGATTTAGATTCTTCAAATTTCCAGTCATAAATGGCAAGCTTTAAATATCAAGCTGCTGCCATGATGGAAAACTTTAAAAAATCTAGCCCGATGGATATTTGCAGCTCATTCATAAATACTCATTCATAAATACTCACTGATGCTTATCCTAACACGGCAATTGCTATTCGCATCTTCCTCACCTTACCAGTTACAGTTGCCACGTGTGAAAGAAGTTTCAGTAAACTTAAGATCATAAAAAACTATTTGAGATGAACTATGGGCCAAGAACGTTTGTCTTGTCTGGCAGTAGTTTCAATTGAACATGAAGTGGCCAACGCACTTGATTTTGATGATGTCATTAGTGACTTTGCCTCCAAATAAGCCAGAAAAGTGACCTTGAACTGAAGTTTGTGAAACATTGGTGACAAATTGTTCTTTTAACTTGATGCAATAAATTTTGTGATTAATAATTAATTTTTTTTCATGTAAATATATATATATAATGTGTTTTTTGTATATTTTTTTGGGAGGGGGGGCGCAATTTTGGCCTGGTACGGCCCTGTATATATATATATATATATATATATATATATATATATATATATATATATATATATATATATATATATATATATATATATGCATATATATATATGCTTGGTGTTAGGTACAGTGAATTTTCACTGTATCTAAGAAAGCGTTTTTTGCTAAATACAGTGAAAATCCACTCTACCTAAAGAAGCGTTTTTGATAGATAGAGTGAAAATTCACTGTACAGTGAAAGTTCACGGTATTTATCAGAAAAGTTTGGTGTTACGTACAGTGAAAATTGATCTGGAGATTTATAAAAATAATATTAAAAGTGTTACTATTTTGAAAGTTAAGGGCATAATGCTCATCGAAGCTAAGTAACATAAAAATTCACTACCTTCCCGTGAGAGGAGGCTGAATAAGTGCGAATTTCATAACTGCGAATCTGCATAAGTGTGAAGCAGTTGCAAAGACTGCCATAAGTGCGAACTGGCACAAGCGCGAACTGGCATAAGTGCGCCGAAAGAATTTGCAAACATTGGCATAAGTGCGAACTGGCATAAGTGCGAACTGGCATATGTGCGAATCAATTGCAAAAACTGGCATAAGTGCGAACTGGCACAAGCGCGAACTGGCATAAGTGCGCCGAAAGAATTTGCAAACATTGGCATAAGTGCGAACTGGCATAAGTGCGAACTGGCATATGTGCGAATCAATTGCAAAAACTGGCATAAGTGCGAACTGGCACAAGCGCGAACTGGCATAAGTGCGCCGAAAGAATTTGCAAACATTGGCATAAGTGCGAATTGGCATAAGTGCGAACTGGCATAAGTGCAAATCGGCATAAGTGCGAACTTGTCAATTCGCTACTTATGCCAATTTGCACTTATGCCAATGTTTGCAAATTCTTTTGGCGCACTTATGCCAGTTCGCGCTTGTGCTAGTTCGCACTTATGCCAGTTTTTGCAATTGTTTCGCACTTATGCCAGTTCGCGCTTGTGCCAGTTCGCACTTATGCCAGTTCGCACTTATGCCAGTCACACTTATGCTGATTCGCAGTTATGAAATTCGCGTTTATTCAGTCGCCCCTCCCGTGAAAAACCAAAAAACAGAAACCCAAGAAACGATTTATTAATAAAACTTTATAACAAAGGGACATATTAATGAATCCAAACAGGGAGTTGTTAATAGAATTGAACTAATTAAGGAATATATCTTTGTAAATAAATTGTCGGGGATATTTTTTTACCGTATATATATATTAATTTTGTTACAGGAGTCCATTAAATACTTTTTAATAAAATTTTGATGTTCACATTTATGATGATGCTCACTTGTGGCAATGTTTGCAATTATTTTTGGCGCACTTAAGCCATTTGCACTTATGTCAGACAGTGCAACTGCATCGCACTTATACCAGTTCGCACTTTTGCCGATTTCTGCAAATTCTTATGGCGCACTTATGCTAGTTTGCAGTAAAGATAGGTTTTGCAACTGCTTCAGACTTAGACCAGTTCGCACTTATTCAGCGTACCCATAAACAAATAACAGACATAATGTCTGAGACATTGTTACATAAATTTTGCAATGCTTTCAAAGTATTTGTTGAAAAGTAAACTATAAAATCTGATTGAAAAAGCAAACCTCTTGGTAACACTTAAAAATAAAAATAAAATTCAACTTTAAACCAAATACTATAGCAAAATCTTTTATCTTGACTTTTAGTGATTAATTAGAGGCTGTGAGTTGCAGTAATAAAACTAAATAATAGTCGTCTTTAACAATAGACACCAGCGGGAAGGTAAGTCAAGCTGTCTATCAACTCAAAAACATCACAACAATGACAACACAATGATTACTTTCAATATAGCACCAGATATTTGACTTCCTCGTATAAATCTTGGATAAGCATCATAAAGATTTTAGATAAGTAAAAGTACAATGAATTCGAGTGGATAGTTTCTGGATAGTTTCTGGATAGTTTCTTTCTCAAACAATACAAAAAAAATAATCTTGATATATGGTTCTTTTCTCGGAGATTTGAATATTATAATGAAGGAGTATACTTTATCTTTAAATGTAAAATCCGAAAAATACAATCAGGATTTAAAAAGTGTTTTTCATTTAACTTTGGGTAATGATTTTGGAGCTTATGATGAAAAAAATCAAGCCATTTGGACCTACAATAACTACTCCTTAGTTAGTTTTACTACAGATAGTTGTAATGTTTCATACATTAAAACAAAAATTCCTTGTATGTTAGATCAATTGTATTTTTTTAAAATATATATAAATTTACAAGACGATTTCTTTTCAGATCTACGAATCATTAATGGAAAAGCTGGTATAAACTATTCTTTTTTTAAATATATATTTTTTAAGTATTTTTATTTATTACCATTAAGACTAAACATTGTTATTAAAAATAAGATTTAAAAAATTTTTAAATCTTATTTTAATAACAATACTTATTAAACTTATGCTATGTTTTACATTTAAAATTAATTTTGATTAGTTGTATTTTAAAAATTATATTGTAGAGTACCTTGTTGGTAACATCCCCACTTCCTTAGTCAACAAAAAAATAATTGCTGAGATACCAAAACTTGAAAAGGAATATTTTATTTCATTTGATATTTATCCTAACAACTTTGTTTTTGATGAAGTTAATATTCTTTACTTTCTTGCTGATTCTAATAATAATACCTTTGGCATTTCGTTTCATGAAAATGGCGATGGCAAACTTAAAATTTACACTCCTATTATTGATGATCAAGGTTTTATTTTTTTCATTACCAATCCTATTGGAATACATGTATGGTCAAACATTGAAGTGTGTCAAATTATGAAAGATACATCTTATATATTCACAATCAGAATTAATGGAGAACTTGTATTTTCTAAAATTAATAATCAAACTCAAAACTTTGATAATGTGCATGTTTATGCTTCATTTAAATGGTTGAATATTTATGAAAGCTTGATAAAAAACTTGTTTATAATAAATGGAATTTCAAGTAAGTTTTTTTAAACATTTTTTGAAAAACAAAATGACTTTTGATTATACTTTTTTTTGTGATTTTTATATTTAATCTGTATGTCAACAAAGTACAGACTACAAAAATCAAACACTTAACCAAATATAGACTACCAAAATCTAACACTTGACAATATACAGACTAAAAAAATGCAATCCTTAACAAAAATCAACCAAAATAAATAATATGTTTATTTATATTAATTTAATAATTATAATTTTTTTCTAACACTATTATTTATAAAAAAATAAAAATTTTAATTTTTTATAATTTTTAGTTATTAATTTTTTTTACATTTTTCTTTTTCAAATTAGGTCCCCTTTAAATTTGTTCAAGAATTTATGAAAATTCTTTATTTAATAATTATTGTTACTGTTTTTTTAGATAGGAGTTTGCAAACCATAGTTGTTCAGCCTAAAGGTATTTAAAATAAAATTTCCTTTAATATAGTTAAAAAATAGCGCTCCAGATTTGCTGTTTCATCCATATCTTATATAAAAAATATATGTTATGTATATTATCCATATATTATAAATAAAATTTTTAATGATCAATGTAGGGTGAATTGATCAAAATTTAAATGCTCTAAAACAATGCACATAACAATTTATAAATAAAATTATATGAAACACGTTTATAAAACACACAATAACAAAAATAGTAATCAGTAAGTTTTTTTTTAGTTTTGCTTATTTTAAGACCAAGACATACTTATAAAGAAATTTTGTTTTAATAATATTAGTGATCCATATGATGTTGATTCAACCAGTTAAAATAAAAGTTCAATCTTGTAAGAAAAACCGTTGATAACACATGACCCTTGTTTTTAAAAGTTTTACAATGGTAAAGTTAATTTATGATGTTGAAATTTTTGTTTAGATTATATCAACAACAGAAAAGAATTTCCTTTGATTCGGGGTTTGTTCCTTGGAACTATTAGAGTTTTAAAGAAGATTTTCTCTGTGTCTTTTAAAGTAAAGGCAACAAAGTTCATTAAAGGTAAAAAAAATGTGCTTCATTTAACTTTTGGTAAATATTGCGGATCATATAGTGACAGAAGTTTGGGTGTTTGGTACCATGAAGATGGCTCTGGAAAGCTTTCTATTATTGCTTCAGTAAATGGTAATGATAACTACTTCATTGAAACACCTCCTCTTAAATTAGGTGAATGGTCATTTGTCAAAATATTTCAAGTTTTTGAAGAAAATAAGTATTGGCTATATGTTGATTTAAATGGTTTCATTGTTCATAAAATTGAAAATTATGAAGTTAGAGATTTTAAAATTGTGAAGGTATATGCATCTGATCTTTGGTATGATGCTCAAAATGGTGCAATTGCTGAACTTTTAATTGTTAATGGGTTACCTGGTAAGAGAAGTATCTATTGTTTAAACTTTTTTTAAATTTAAGTTTTATTTTTTTTAAGTAGTTACAATTATTATCTCATATTATAAATAAAAAGTTACAATTATTATCTCATATTCTAGAGTACATTGTTAGCAATTATCACCTCACTTCATTAATAATGGGTAAAATTATAGCTGTGATACCAAAGCTTGAGAAAGAATATTTATTATCATTTGATCTTACTCTTAATAAATATGTTCCTGGTATGCATGGTATTATTTATTTCTCTCTTGAATCTGGTGATGGAGTTTTTGGGATCTGGTATTACCAAGAGGGAAAACTTTTAATTGTGACTCCACTTAATGATTACTTAACAACTTTTCCGAATAATCGCTACATTATCATAAGTTCAGAGTTATCATTATGGATGAACATTGGGATAGTTCAAATTCTAAAAGAAAAGAGTTTTGTATACACAATTAGAGTAAATGGAGAAGTAATCTTTTCTGAAATTAATAAACATTCTTAAAGTTTTGATAATCTCAAAGTTTATGCTTCTGATTCTTGGAATGCGGCTCAAGATGGTTTAATAAGAAACTTTTTTTATCAGCAATATCATTTCGAGTAAGTTATTTAAAATATCTAGAAATTTTGTTCTACTCAAAGAATATTAAAATAATTATAGATTTATTTTAAATTTTTTAACATGGTATATAAGAAGATATAAATATAGAAAAAGGACATGTATCCAGAAGCTATATACAGAGGCGATTTTACAGATAAAATAAAGGGGGTGAATCCTTAAAAAGGATGGGGGGTGAATCCTTAAAAAGGGAGGGGGGTGAATCCTTAAGAAGGAGAGCAGGGGATCCTTAAAAAGTATCAACTGGCTCTTATAAAAAAATAAAAAAGGTCCTCAAAACTAAAATTCACCCTACTTAAATGTGTAGAATACTCTACTAGTTGACTATATTTCTCAAAAGACCGACTATAACTTGAAAATCGCACCCCCACACTCCCCTGTAAAATTGGCTTTGGCTACATATAGCACATTAGTATAAAATTATTTTTAATGATGTGTAAATTTTTGTCAATTTATTATTGTCTAATAATTTTTGAGTACTTTTATGTGTAAAACAAATTGTTTATATTTCTATTATATACAAGATTTCTTAAGCTATATCCACACAAACTATTGACTTTAACTATAATGAAGTTTGATGATTCTTGCCAGTTTCTGCTATTTGCTTGCCAGTTCCTTGTACATAAAAGTTTTAAAAAATAGTTTTCTCAGCATAATAGATGTTAGAAAAGGAAAGGAAATTTTTGAACAGTTTGTATAGTATGAATTTGGATTTTCTAGTGAAAGTACTGAATTAGATAAATACCAAGTTTAAACCTTATATTTTAACAGTTATTTTAGTATATTATTTGCTTAGTATCAATCAATGGTTTAGGTTTAAGGAAAAAATTGTTTCTACTTTAATAACATCAACAAAGCAAGTTGGTCTAGTACAAATAAAACAAATTGGGTATACTTTTTAATGCGGACAATTAGTATATATATATATATTTACATATATATAATATATATATATATATATATATATATATATATATATATATATACATATATATATATATATATATATATATATATATATATATATATATATATATATATATATATATATATATATATATATATATATATATATATATATATATATGTATACATATATATATATATAGATGTATATATGCTTATGAAATGAAATCATAAAAACTAGCTTTTTTTCGTACTTGTGAGCAGCGTACATGTTTGCATTTAGAAAATTAATTCTGATTTTATATTCAGTAAATTTTCTTGGTCTAAATTTACTGAATAAAAAATCAGAATTAATTTCTAAATGCAGACTTGAAAATAAGTTCCTTTTAAAAAACTATTTAAAAAAATGACCAGTCCAAATTTTTCCATATTCTAAAGAATTCTTTTCATGAATTTTTAATTATCTAATGTAGTTAATGCAACTTCCTGGTTGCAAAATACTACAATTATTACATAATTAATTATAACATTTCCCAACTTCCTGGGGATCTTAAATTATTTTCTATGATACTTGGACAGCAAGGTGGTTACACAAAATTTCCTTGTTTTTTGTGTGAATGTGATAGTCGTGATAATTAGCTTTATCACATTGGAACCAGAAAATGTGGCTAAAAAGAACATCGAATGTTGGAGAGAAAAACGTGCACTTTGAATTTTGTCAGTTTGTGAAGGCTTTGCTAAAAGATGGTAAGACATTAAAACACCTGTCAAGCAAATTTCCTGGTATGTCTGAAGCAAAGCTGAAGGAGAGAGTTTTTGTTGGTTCATTTGTAAGTTATTCGAAAGTTATTATTGGTCATACATTCGTAGGCTAATGGAAGATAACAACTTCAAAAACATGACGAACTATGTTGAGAGGTCAGCATGGAATTCTTTTAAAGATGTAGTTACGAAGTTTACAGGGAATCAGAAGGACTCGGACTTTAAAAATATCGTAGAAAATATGTTGTGCAATTTAAAAAAATTTGGGCTGCTCAAGAGTTTAAAACTCCATTTTTTGAACTCCTATTTGGATTATATCCCGGAAAATCTTGGTGCAGTAAGTGAAGAGCAAGCTGGGAAGTTTCACCAAGATATCAAAGAAATGGAGAGAAGGTATCAAGGTCTATTGATACAAATATGATGGGCGACTACTAATGGATGCTGCATAAAGGAAATGTAACGTCCCACAAGAGAAAAAGCACTTAACAAAGCTTCGAAACTAAAAAAAAAACAGATTTTATAAAGATTTATAGTTGTATATAATGTAAATAAAATACTTTATGACTTAAAATTAATTAAACTTGTATAATTTTATGATTTTTGCAGAACTGTGTAATAAAGAGTTCACTCATTCAAAAGTTAAATTTGCGCAATTACTATATTATTTCATTATATTACCTAATTTTTACTTTTGTAATTAAAATTACTCAAAACAGTTAATTCCTAATTGTTATATAAGAATGTACACAGGTGGGATTAACGATTATCTAAAATATTACATATCCGGCTATATCTAGATATACGATGGCTATATATGTTGCATATCCGGTTATACTATGATCCCGGATACCGGATTATCCGGATATCATATCCGGTACACCCCTAATAAATAGCTACCACAAAAACAGCTATAGTTCCATTAACGCTTTCCAAAATGATAAATCCTCATTACAGAGGACATAAAGTGTTGCAAAATAAGGTTTTAAAAAGAGTTAAAAATGTATACAAAAAAGGAGATCACCACTTATAAAAACTAAAATCAGTTTACCTGCTTTGTTTGATACTGCAGTTGCTGATGTAGCACTCGTTGTTAGGGTTGTTGAATAACATTGTGTAGTTTTAAGTAAACAATATACATTAAAGATATTATAACTTCCGTTTTAGAAATCAGTTTGTAGTTTTCAATTCATAGATCTTTATGGTTTCCAATAATTTCAACATAATGCAATGTTGAATATTGGGAATAATAAAGATATAACAACCATTAAGTCTTGTACTTCGTAATGATAAAAATGCAACTTTTATCTATGCCAGACTAATTCATAACTAAATTAAAGAAAATAGTTGATATTACAAATCTTTACAACATTGATAAAACTAATAGTTACACATTACTTATTTCCATGAGGTATATTATCATGAGTCATCCAATAAATAAAAATTAACAAGAAATCTCCAACATAAACTTCACGTTGATTGACTTTATGAAAAGGAATAAAATCAAAAACAACTAAATTAACTGCACAGTTGAGAAATCACTTTACACAACTAACTTAAAAACTTCTTGAATGCAATATGAAAAAAAAATTAACGTTATCAAAGTTAAGCATTGAAGTAAGAACAATACCTAATAACATGTCTAAAAAATGTTATTTTAATGTTCAGACCTAGGCAGGAAGCCTAGGTCTGAACATTAAAATAACATTTTTAGCTTTGATACATACTATGATGCATTACATAGATTTTATGATATATTATATTTTAATATATCATAAAATGTATAACATAATGTATCATATGACTAAGCAAAGCTCAAATAATGACGCGATAGTTATTGCATTAATGTCGCTATAACTCTCGCTTCCGCCGAGGCCTGATGCTCTAATAAATAGCACAACAATTTCTAATGATAAAAGCTAATAACTTATTAAAATACCAAAATTTCTAGAATTACTAACTTTAAATTAAAATTCAAAAATCTACAAAATTCAGAAATTTGAAAATTCTTAAATATAAATTAAAATAATGGCTCCCAAAGAAACAAAAATAATAAATTTTTTAAAGCTAATAAATAACAAAAATTAAAAACAATAAAATGTAACTTGCAACAAAAAATATGCAGAGATCAGCAAAAGTTATTTCTACATTCAAATTTTATCAAGAAAAATCAAACTAAAGCGAGAAATGCTTGACAGCAGCACGAAAGGGCTATTTAAAAAGAAATATTTTTCTTTTTAATTTTATCTAAAGAAATATGAAGCTAATTGCTAATTGAAAGCTAATTAAAATGTTCTTTATAATATATTAATTTATATTATGATACATTAAATAAATAAATATAAATAAATATGGAGTATGCTCCTAATAATGTAATTAGATATAAATATGCTCTTTATAATATATTAACCATTACTATAAATAATAAATTATGTTGCAGCATAAATAGATATTTCAAACATGTTTTAATATTTTATGTTATGAACCTAAATTTCACAATTTCCTTACTTTACATTGAGCACAGAACCAATACCCTTTAGGTTTGCAAGATATTTGCAGATAAACATGTGACCAATCTAAACAATGATCACACTGAAGCCATTTTTGACTTTTTCCATTCGCCTTAGATTGCCCGCATAATTGACATGGCCATTTTTCAATGCTCACAGCTTCACATTGTTTGATAACTTCAGCCCATGCAGCCTCTTCAAAATATTGCTTAATGTCATCAAGACTTTCTCTTTTATCTGCTATCTTATTCAATAAATGATTTAAAAATTGGCAGGTGGTAATCATAGCACTCTCATGCAAAACCTGCTGGGCAACTGTTCTTTCTACAAACCAACAGAGACGGATATGATCTTTTTCAAAAGAACCCAACTTTTCAAATACTTTTAAAGGTTTGTCAAAAAGTCTCTGTTTGTTTTTACCTACGCAGCCAGGTGGCTTCCCCTGGGGTTGCCTTAAAACTAAATTTGTATGTGGCTTTTGAGAGACTGCTTCAGATATTTCTTTATTTCTGCATTCAAGTGGGGTCAACTAAAATCTGCACTTGAAGCTGACTAAAATACTAAAATTTCTTTCGATGATAGAACTTCTAAAACCTTCTAGACAAGTATCACTTTGATCTTCTGTAGACGTAAAACCTTTAAGACAAGGATCACTTTGAAACTAAAAAAAATTAAAAGGTTTTCTTATGCATTTCTTTAATGATTCAAAAACTGTAATGCATGTAAAATCCATTGTAGCTTATAAGCATGTAAAAGCATGTAAAATCCATTGACATACCATAAGTTCCCATTCACCAGAAATGCATTGTTGATTAATAGATTCTAACCAGGTAATTGCAAGTTCAAATTTTTGGGGTGGCGTTTCAGAGAGCAAAGATGTGGCACAACAGTGAGGTAATGATTCTATACTTCAGGTAATATGAGATGGCGATTGGTCAAAACTTACCTGGTTTACTTCAGGCTTACGTGAAATCCATCTAAATAAATCAATTTTGTTGTAAAAAATTTCTGTAAATAGTAAATAGTGTGAAGTAAGTTGAAAAATGTTTTGAAAAACCTTTATTTCAGTGTACACAAATTTAAATAAAAATTAAATAAAAATAATTCTTTCATTTAATTGAACTATAACAAACAGTCAATTTAGCAATAAAAAAAAGCAATTAATGTATCAAAGCATCATCGTTTGTTTTACTTCTTAGATAACCTGAATGACAAGATAACTTGTTAAAATAACTTCTTTTATAATAAACAAAATTAGAACATTCAATAACTAGTAAATTGTGTGCAACATTACAATACATGTTTTGTTTACTAAATTGTAAATTGATTAATAGTCAAATAAATTTTAGTTTAGCAATCAATAACATAAGTGGATTGAAACTTAAATATGGTCATAAAGTTATATAATGAAATAATACGGACCTATACTATTATCATTTTCCTTTAAAAACTGCTAATATTGATTTGATCAAATGTGTTTGATTTGCATGCTTTTGTGAAAAAACATCAATATTTGTGTAATATTTATCTAAAACACCAAGGAGAACTATAACCTTAAATGTTATGCCACACACTAAACCTAGGTTAATACAAACCTTATAGGTACCAACAAGCATGATACACTCGGGATACTTTTTTAACAATTTTATTTGTGCAGTTGTTGTCCATGAGATACACTCTACTTTTCTATCAAGATCGGCATCAATATGGGATATAACGTTCTGTAATTCCAGAACTTTAATAATTTCATCAAGAGCAGGACCTGTTTATTTGATAAGGAAAAAAATTAATCATTTAAAAAAGAGAATAACTCAAAGACATACATTTTAAAATTTAAGTTTCAACCAAAACAAAAACCTTTAAATTTCATTCTTTGCTTTATGTTATAAATATCACAAGGTCTTGTCTTTAAACCATGTTTGTTTAAATTGTCTGTTACAAGAGTAGGATTAGCACCATGAGTTAGCAGAAGCATTGTCTGCTGTTCGAGAACTCCTTTTGCTTGACGCTCCGAACTATACATAAAGAATTGCTCAGGCCCATGTGGATGGTTATGAACTAAATTATTTTTCCTTATAAAATAACTCCTATATCTTTTTTATCTTTTTTATAGGCTACATAAATAGCCATCTTACAACCACTTGCTAGAACACTATTGTCTTGTAACCCTGTGCCTCTCTCTAAGACACTGGGCATTACTTCCCCATAATGTTTGCATATCCACCTGTAAAAGCAAACTAAAAATAAAACAATGTTAAATACTCGTCTAACATTTTATTCTTAACATTTTGTTTCCTGTGTATAATAATTTATTCATTTAATTTATTCAATTTTAATTTTAATAAATTTATTCAAATCAAATTATTCATAATATAATCGATTTAGCAAAAAGTAGAACTAAGCTAAACCAGGCTCATCGCTATTTTGGAACCAAAATAAAACAAATTTATTATTTATTTAAAAAAAACATCAACCTATATTTTGATTTGTTTCATGGTTATTTTTCTAAAGAAAATATAGTGCAATTTTACATTTTAAATCCTTGGTGTTTTTCTATGAACCACTGCTCCTAATATAAGCAATGAACCTTCTTAAATTCAAAGGGTCTTTTATAACATTTATTAAACTACCTATCCTCAAAATTTGAAGTAAATCTGATGTGCCCGTATTAAGTTTAGGTTTCCCCAAGCAGACAAGGTATTTTTGTTAATTTGAAAATTTGAAGCATTGTTACACTGAGATCGCATATGTAAAATTTCCGGATCACATGGTAGTTTTATTGAATTCGGATTGGTGCTCAACACTTATTTTCTTATTTCGCGTAACTTTGTACACATTACATATATTTTTACAGATTATTTACAGAGTTGTTAGTCCTAGGCCTTGACCTTGCCTTAAGGCCAAAAAATAGGTCCTTGACCTTGCAACTTTTGTCCTTGGCCTTGCAACTCTTGGCCTTGAAACTTTTTAGCCTTGACTTTTTTTTGTTTGTTTTGAATACAGCAGTGAATTACTAATTTTCTGTTTATTTTAGCAAGATCTTTTTTGCCTTTAGGAAATTACAAAGTTTAAAAAGTATTACAATGATTAAAAAGTAATTACATATGAATATTTTGAAGACAATAAATTGTATGGACAATTTGTTTTTTTGAAATAAAAAAAAAATGTTGAAAGATTTTAAAATATTTATTCAGAGTAAAATACATGTTTTTATATTCAAAAGCATTTAAATTTTTTGAAACAGGCTCGGGTATGCTTAAGCAAAAAGTTAAGAGGCTCAAAAATGTGCTTAAGCTTAAGAGCCATTTTCTGTAAGAGCCAGACAATTTTCAAGAAAAAAAATACTGAAGGTCACCGTTTGAGTTCATTTTCGCATATTTGCTTTGTATAATAGATGCAATTACAAATACAAAATATATTGGTCTAAATATTTGTGGATCGGCCAGGGCGGTACTTTGAAATTCGGATAAATTTTAGTCAGCTTGCTTATTTTTCATTATGTCATACTTTAAGAAGCTACAACTAGAACATTTTTTATTTTAATATATTTTATCAACTTATTTATAACAGACAAACACAAGTTAAACTAGTTAATTAAAAATTAAATATGAAAAGTTGTTCATTGTCTAAAAATCATAGCCTGAAAGTACAATAATTGTAAAAAAGTAATAACATTAAGCAGCCAATTATTAAATAACAAAGCCAACATAGCCACATGGATTTTTTTACACCAGGTGATAGCTGTGGATCTAATTTTCCATTAGAAAAATAAAAATGCGCGGGGTTGCATTGGCATCTCAAAATATAAGCCATGAAAATCAAGTCTTTGAAAAAAAATACAATAATTTCAAATTGTTTTTGGGGTTTTATAAAAAATATCAAGCCTATAATAATTGCTTTTAACAAATTTAAAAGCAATTGACAAAAATGATACCCACATTAATTTATTTTTGATTGCCTTCAAAACAATACACTTCCTCGGTGCAATGTTATTGAGGATATTGATTAAAAAATTAATTGCTAATTACAGTATTATGGCCCTGCGTTGAGTATTGAGAAACTGTATAAAAAACTCACCTTTATCGAAACACAATAAATTTGCTAGAAGAATAATAAAGAAAACAAACACATTGCAAATAAGTCAACTTTGTCTGCTATTGCATTTTCTTTTTCGGATAATTGTTGGTAAGAAAGAATTTGGAATTAACTTTTAGTTTTGTATGATATGTTTATTTTTTATAATAATTTCTAAATTTAATGGATATTTTATTTACGACTGTTTTCTTTATTTTCAATTTTAGAACTTAACATAATTAACTATGAAGAATGCACTTTGAATCAACAAGGTGATTGTAATTCTTATAAGCGGTACCATAATGTAATTGAAGGCTTATTCACCAGCGAACAGTTGGATAGAGATGTGTCAAAGCACTTTACAAGTTTAAAACTGAATGCGACAAATCATGAATGGAATGAGCTAAATCTTATCGAAAATATGCTTATGAGAAGTTTAAATAAAAGTGAAAAATTATGTGCATATCACAAGTTCACCAATGGTATCGGGTGGAAACCGTCTAAAAAGTGTGGGCATCCTAATCATGATTAAAACGAAAAAAAGCACCAAATACACGCTCAGTTTCCATAACCTTGTTAACAACAGTATTTAAAATGTATAAAATAAATCTTCCCATTGGCACTGTTATGTGTCATTCTCATTTAAACGCAGTGCGAAATTACAACAAAGGCACTTCTAATCTACCAGAACATAACCAAGATTTTGATGATTTTGATCAGAACTATATCCCAGAAGAGATTGTTATTCATGACAATGTTTTAAACCCAAGTAGTGAATCTAAAGTGAAATTATCTAAACATTTGGACGCAAGCCCAGTACGATTTCAAATAAGTAAAACATCAGTAGGTATGCTAAGCAAAGATACTAAGAAATACCTAAAGCGAAAACATCAACAATATTTAAACGCACCCACAAAGAGATTTGCTGAAACAGTACCTCCCACACAGTCAGACAACTTTATATCCATATTGCATAATGTTGCTGCCGAAAAAGAGAAAGTAGTTCCGATTGAGTTAGGTCAATATGTTACCTTGTACAAAGAAAGCGATTCTTTGAGCCAAACTGTAGTTATATCACTATAGATCATCATATTTTTTCAAGACACTATTATTAATGCTTTTGGATGCTCTAGATACAAAGTGGATCAAGCCAGAAAATGACAAGCATTCAGTCATGGACTAGTTTTACCCAAAAAAGTTAAGTTCAAAAGGAGTAAACTTAACATTCAAAAGTGTGAACATTTCTTGGACTTTGTGTTTATGAGTGGTTTGTTGCAAGATGTTGCATATGGTATGACCAAAGTAAAGTTTGATAGTGGAGAAGAACAGAAAATACCACATGATATTCTTACAACAAAGTTTAGCCACACAATAACTTTTTATCTTCAAAGCTGCAAAAGAAATGGTTAATTTAATAATTAATTTTTATTATTTTAGTCAAAATTATTAAATATAAGTAGTTTAATTAATAAAAAATTTATATTATATATATATATATATATATATATATATATATATATATATATATATATATATATATATATATATATATATATATATATATATATATATGTATATATATTTATATATATATATATATATAAATATATATATCTATATATCTATATATATATCTATATATATATCTATATATTTATATATATATATATATATATATATATATATATATATATATATATATATATATATATATATATATATATATATATATATATATATACATATATACATATATATATATATATATATATATATATATATATATATATATATATATATATATATATATATTGCTGTTGTATGATTTTTTATTGAAAATACTAAACTCTTGATTGTTGTAGAGTGCTCAATATTTAAGAAAATATATATTTTTTCAAAAACAGAGCGTTTTATAATTATAACTAAATTATAGAAAAAACAACTTTTAATGGAACTTAAAGTTTCATGCCTATCGGCAAGCATCAGCCATGAAGTACAAAATCAAAAATATAAATAACCGTTTAAAAATTACAAACTACGGTAGAATGAGTTCTGACGTTATATTACAAGAAGACGTAATGGAAAACTAATCTCCGCTATCAAATAATGAAAGGAGAAATTTATTTTTGTGTCTGCATTTAGAACTAATTCGCCTCTTTTGTTTAGCAGATTGTTCCCTTTGTAAAATAATATTTCAAATTTCTCATTTAAACAAAGCTTACAAATTTTTGACGCAGGATTTCTACCGTAGTTTGTAATTTTTAAACGGTTTTTTATATTTTTGATTTTGTACTTTATGGCTGATGATTGCCGATAGGCATGAAACTTTAAGTTCCATTAAAAATTGTTTTTTCTAAAATTTAATTATAATTATATATATATATATATGTATATGTATATATATATATATATATATATATATATATATATATATATATATATATATATATATATATATATATATATATATATATATATATATATATATATAGAGGGAGAGAGAGAGAGAGAGAGAGATCATCATCATCATCATCATCATCATCATCATCATCATCATCATCATCATCATCATCATCATCATCATCATCATCATCATCATCATCATCATCATCATCATCATCATCGTTTTAGCCTCCTTGTTTCCGTGCTTGCACGGGTTGGACGTTTCTCATAATGCCCTTTCTCCAACATACATGGTCTTGAACATCTTCTTTCCTTGAATGAAGACACTAACCTGCTTCCACAAATTTGGATCCATTTCAAGCCAGCCAGATGGGATATCTAGTATATTGAAAAACCTCATGATGTTTGTAGATACTAAGTCCACAAGCTTGAGTGATTGGTTGTTCAAACAACTGGGGGGCGTTTGGGAGGATTTTGATAAGAAGCACTTTTAGATTTTCTTATGCTCAAAGCTGCGTGCTGTATAAATACTTTATGGAAGGTGAACAGATAGGTAAGAAAATAAGTCCTGACCAGGTGGAGAAGTTACTTCATAAAGATTTTGATCACCGCCAATATGTTACTTCGCAGCAGCTTAAATCTTTGTTTTCAAGATGGGCAGTATAAAGCAGGGACATTAAAAAAAAGATTGAAAAAGCAAGCAATCAGTCAACTGAAGAAGAAGAACTGAATGATAGAACTTATTATGACAACGATGATGGTCAAAATGCTAAAAATAACAATCAAGATAATGAAAATGAATTTGGAATGGCAATACAAGAGCAGGTTAATATTATAATATATTATAAAAGAATTTAAAATATAATATTGACATTGATAGCTAACTTTTGATATCAGTTTAAAATTTTTTTTGTTATCACTGCATTTTTTATTCAGGTGGATTTTGTTATCGATAAGCTAGCTGCGTATAAGAGAGACAGTTGGATGGCTGTGGAACAAAATAACATATTTTACCCTAGTATAGTTACAAAGGTAATTTATTTTTATTTAATTTC
Source organism: Hydra vulgaris (assembly GCF_038396675.1). Taxonomy (NCBI): domain Eukaryota; kingdom Metazoa; phylum Cnidaria; class Hydrozoa; order Anthoathecata; family Hydridae; genus Hydra; species Hydra vulgaris. The sequence continues at coordinate 52,569,396 of NC_088928.1, forward strand.
TTCTGCAATACCACGTTTAAAAGTTGTTTTATTTAAATGTTGTTATTCAATTAAACAAGTTGTTTCACTGTTTAGATTGATGAGAATAGCGTAAGTGTTTCGTGGATGGAATATGTAGCAGCATGTGACAAAAACTGTTTCAAATGGCCAGCTGCAGAGAAAATCCTTAACTACAAGGAAGATAAAATTTTATGTCAAATTGTGCCACCAATTCCAATAAACCCAAGATCATATTTTACTGTGCCTGCAAGCGACTTTGATAAAGCAAACGTTAATTAGCATACTTCTTCGTAGGAAATAAGTACATTATTTGTTATTTAATTCATTCTACCACATATTTAGTAGTTTTATATAATGTTGCAAAGTATTTACAGAATATATAAAAACAATTGAACTAAACTTTCTATTTAATAAATGAATGATTATGAAATGTAATAGTAATTATTATGAAAAATATCATATTGTTATATTTTTTCAAAATGATTTTTTTAAAGAGTAAGTTAAGATTGCACGTAAAATTTTTTTGTATGTTGCAGTCAACACTTTTATAAACACATTTCTAATTACATATTTTTCAAAACCTTTGGCTTTAGTTTTTATAGCGGTCTTAAGGTAGAAAAGGTTTTTCAAAAACATGATTTTTACGGCTTGTATTTTGAGATGCCAATGCAACCCCGCGCATTTTTATTTTTTTAATAAAAGATTGGATCCACAGCTATCATCTGTGGTAAAAAAATCCATGTGAGCTATGTTGGCTTTAATAGTAACGGCTTCTTAAAGTTTGTACTTTTTACAATTATTGTACTTTAAGGCTATGATTTGTAGACAATGAACAACTTTTAATTTTTCTAGTTAAACTTGTGTCTGTCTGTTATAAATAATTTGATAAAACATATTAAAATGTTTCAGTTGTAGCTTCTTAAAGTATGACATAATGAAAAATAAGCAAATTGACTAAAATTTATCCGAATTTTAAAGTACCGCCCTGTCCGAACGACAAATATTTAGACCAAAATATTTTGTATATGTAATTGCATCTATTATACAAAGCAAATATGCTAAAATGAACTAAATCAGTGACAACTAGTATTCGCAACTGTCTGGTTCTTACAGAAAGTGGCTCTTAAGCATATTTCTTAAGATATGCTTATTGCAATACTTTTTGAAAACATGTGCGATCTTGTAAGTTTTGTAAGCGAGACACAAAAAATCTTTTGTTCTGATACATATATATAGGTTTTTGATTTATGATACATATTTTGCATAGATATTTTTACATAGATTTATGATACAGATTTTGCTTTAGATCACAAAAACTTCATTAAATAGTTTTCATGCACTTTCGAAAATCTTAGTATTAGTTGAACTGCGCTCATAAACATCTGTAATATAATACAAGCTGAGGCTCGACAATATGTTTAAATATGCTTATTTTTTTATAAATCTGAGCCTCCATATGCTTATATGCAATATCCTTATAAAAAAGAAAACATGTATTCATTCATCGAAAAGTTTTGATTTAAAAAGTATGAAAGTTCAATAAAAAAAATATACATTTTTTTTTAATATTAACATCATATAATTTTAAATTTTTATGTATTTTTGTTTTTGGCTTTAATATACATCTATTTTCAAATATATTTTCTTATTTACAACTTATGTGCATAACTTTGATTTAATTTTGAAACATGCGGATTGGTTGTTTGCAGATCGAAATGTACGTATGACCCCGTGAAATACTTGGATTTGTCTTTTACCTTGTCCCTGGCTTTGAAACTCTCGTCCTTGTTCTTGGCCTTGGAACTTGTGGCTTTTTTGTTTTAACATATAAAACTTTATATTTAGTTTTAAAGTTTTAAATTATATATTCAATTTTATATTTTCAACAAAATTTTTGTTCACTACACTCTATGGTTTATTTTAATATATAATTTTTTGGCAAATTTAGAAGAATATACTTTTTTTGGCAAAAAAAAAAAATTTGGGTCCAACTTTTTATAGCCTCTCCATATTTTAAAAATCACAACTTTAAAATTCCATAACTTTTGAAATACTTGACCTACTAAGATAATATTATTATTTTTAGAAAATTCAAAATTAGAGGCATATATTTTTTTATTTTAAAATTTCAAAATTTTCTCACATCCCTATCATATATAAACTTTATATGGTTGTTATATAATTTATATATTGACAATATATATACCCAGGACAAAAAAGAGAGCAAAGTTTCTCAAACTCCAGAAACTTTGCTCCCTTTTTCGTCCTGGGTATGTCCCACCAAGCCGAAAGAAACTGGGTGGAGATCTATTAAATGAAGTCTATGATGATCTGTCAGCTGATATAAAGAACGAACTGGAAACCAAAGACACGTTGGTAATTTTTCAAGATGGATGGTCTAGTATTCAGAATGACCCAATAATTGCTCACTCATTTTATGATGGAAAAAAGAGATATCAGTACAACATAGTTGACTCAGGATCAGAAAAAAAAACTGCAGAATACTGCTTCAAAATCATCAATGAGGCTATAGTTAGCATAAAAAATGATTATAATAAGTTTGTATTTGCTGTCTGTACTGACAATGAAGCTAAGATGAAGAAAATGAAAGAGCTGATCAAACAAGAGTATCCTGATATGTTAACATATGGCTATAATGCACACTATATGAATTTGGTACAGAAAGACATTGGCAATTCTTTTTCAACAATTCTAAAACAGGTTGTGGAAGTTCAGAAATATTTTAGAAATGTGCATATGGCCCATGGTTTGTTAAAGGAAAAAGGTGGATGCATGCCTCAGGTGCCAAATGAAACACGCTGGAACTCTCAAGTTGCCTGCATTGAGACATACCAGAAAAATTATAACTTCTACGTGGAGATCTATGGAGAGAAGATGGAAGATTTTCCAGCCAATATTGGAAGAATAATTGAGCCATCAAACGTGAGGCAAGTCGTCTTCTTAGTCAAATGAAAAAATTGGGGATTGCCTTATACAAGATGCAGAGTGATTCTTATCATCTCTCTGACGCAGTTCATATCTGGTATTCATTGATAATGGATGAAGAGCTATCCATATACTATAATGCAATAAAGAAAAGATTTTAAGATGCTGTACAACCCTTTCATGTTTTGGCCTATATAACTGACCATCGCTATGTAGATGATTACAAAAGCTTCATTGATAATGATAATGAAAACAGTGCAAAACAATGGTTAGAGGACAGGAACCCTGATTTCTTGGGTTTACTATACAAGTTTTACTTGAAGGACAGGGAGGTGTTCCCCAAGCAAATGTTCTCAGAATCACTGAAGGTGATTCTGAGAACATTTGCTAAGTAACGATTTTTCATACTACTTACCAATAAGTAGGTAAGTAGTATGAAAAATCGATTTAAACTTTAGTATAACCATCTAAATTCTGTAAAAATTCTATTTCTATTATTTAAGTGTAATTTATATTTGTTTTAGTTTATTCTTGATTATCCCAGAGGAAGTGTTTAACTGGAAATCTGTCAAAAACATCTAAAAAGCTGACAAAAATTGAAACTTATTGTAATAATAAAACAAAGTAAAATTATGTAAGGAGAATTTCATTTACAGTTCTTTAATTTATTAAATCTTCCTTGTAAAAGCTCCTTTCAATAAATAAAAATAACTATAACCATGTGTTTTTAATTATTATTTTGAAAAAAATTAAATGTTTAAAGATAGTTTGAATGCAAAATATGTATTATGTCTTTCATTTTCTAAGCAAAAGAAGCTATTTAAAAAAAACAACAATAAAACCCAGTGGGCTAGGTTTTTTTTAAAAAAACCCGGGTTTTTTGGTATATACTATGTATACTGTATATAATATGACAGTATACACTATTGTATATGTGCATACTATACATAGTCTATGTATAGTATACACATATACAATAGTGTATACTGTCATAGTATATACAGTATACACTATTGTATATATAGTACTGTTCTGCACTTAGATTTTCACTGTACCTATCAAAAAACGCATCCTTAGGTACAGTGAATTTTCACTGTACTTATAATTAACGTATATATATATATATATATATATATATATATATATATATATATATATATATATATATATATAAATATATATATATATATTTTCACTGTACTTATAATTAACGTATATATATATATATATATATATATATATATATATATATATATATATATATATATATATATATATATATATATATATATATATATATATATATATATATATATATAAATATATATATATATATATATTTTCACTGTACTTATAATTAACGTATATATATATATATATATATATATATATATATATATATATATATATATATATATATATATATATATATATATATATATATATATATATATATATATATATATATATATATATATATATATATATATTATATATATATATTAGGGTGGGGCATAAAACACCAAAGTCATTAAAAAAAATACCATAATAGTTTTTCTCGTTCCTTTTGATATGTGTATTAACAAAATGTAATTTGTTTTTTTTAAGGAATGTCCTATGGTTGGTCCCAGCAGTCCGAAAGTTAGAAAATTTATAATTTTTGTAAATAATAAGGGGGGCAGGGTCACTTACAAATATTTTAAAGATATCTTAAGGGTTACTTTTGTAGCCTGTTATATCTATTTTTAGATTATGTTTTGTTTTATTGCAAAAGATAATGGAAATGGTCAGCCCTACCCATTAAAATACATGATGTTTAAATTTGAGAGGTAGAGGAGGGGGGTCGTATAAATATTTTTTCCTACATATTTTAAATAAAAAATATTTTTAAATTTGCATTTATTTTTTAAAGAAAGATTATTTTAAAGTTTTCAACCAAAATTTTTTTTCTGTTGTCTGAAATTTTACCCGATGATCTGCAACAAATAATAAATTTGTTCGGCTATCTTCTTCGTTTCGGAAAGTTTCAATGAAGTCTTGACCAAGTTTAATAGCACGTTCTGCACTATCATTTACAACAAGAAGAACAGTGACATAATTTTAAAATCTAATGTAACCCGAAAATTTTTCCCAGTTTGATGAACTGATTTTAAGCCATTCTGTCTCATGTAATGTCATTTTTAATAAATCAAATAAAAACCAGCTTTCAGGACCAATAAAATCTTCAATATTTTTAGTTTTTTTTTTTTCATTGTCAGTAAAAATTTCGGAATTCAGTTTCCCCATCTTATAACTGGTGGGCTTCGCTGTTTGAGCTAATTTAAGAGCTAATTTTTGTAGCTGATCTACAGATAAACATTTATCAGCAAGACACATAACCACAAATCTTTCATTTAAATACCAATTGTGCTTTTTAAGTGATTTCAGTACGGCTTCTGCTGGTTTGAAACTAAATTCAGAATAATGTATCATTTCATTAATAGCTTTTAGATCTAAAGAAGGTGCTATGGCAGGGATAGGAGCTTTAATAAACCATGGAACATAAAATAGTGCTGTAAATGAAGCAATTTCATAAATCAGCTTTCCCTCTTGCAATGATATTATGTTAGGACATAAGTTACTGAATTGTGGCTGAAGAAGATCATATGTTAAATAATAAGCTCCCTGTGCCATAAACCTGGCATGATGCAAAGCCATTGGAAATCTAAATTGAAATTTTGTTACTTTGCCACCTAACCAAAGAACTGCTAATTGTATAAAATACTGGTAGTCATTTCTTGGAAATATATCATTATCTAGGCAATTTTGAAGGAATGTTAATGATTCAGAAGCCTAAATTTCAAAAAACTTTATTATTAAAACTTATAATTAAACACATTAATCTAAATAGGACAATTAAACCAACCTGCTTTTCCAAAAAAGATATAATTTTCAAATCGTTTTAGGTTATCATAATTTATCTTCTTTTCAAGAATCGATTTCCAATTACCCTTCACCCTATCAAATAACTCAGTCTTAGGGTCCACTTGTTTTACCACCAGTAAGAACATTTGAAAAGTGCTAAAATATATTTATTTCAAATCATTTAAATAAATTTTATTAATAAAGCATTTAATTCATCAAGAAATATTAATAATTAAATATATAAATAAATATAAAAATATTATATTATTTTTTCAATATTTACCTTAATATGTAATTCATAAACGTGATGACGACAAGCCATCCAAATTAAAGCTTTTCCTCTCCACAGCACAATAAGAGTACAGACTCCTTTTAGCCAACCAGTATTTGTAACTGTGGTGTCAAAGGAAAGACAATCAACATAGTCAAATAGTTCCCAGTCTTGTAAAGTTTTTTTGATTGCTTTCCCAAAAGCATTAGCAGTGCCATCTTTCACAATTAAAATACCCAAAAGTTGGGATTCTGAGAGATCTAGTGAACTGATTAGTAAAGCTACTCTTTCAACTTTTCTTTACCAGGTTCTTTCATTTCTAACATAATTTTTTGGTCAAAATGCACAGTAAGACTTTTACCCTTAGCCAATGTAATAAAGTTGTCTTTAATATTACAGGCAGTTTTTCTTATACTTAATTTTTTCTGCCTCAAAATACTTCGTTTAGAAATAGAAAAATCATCTGTCGTTCCAGAACTATTATTTATAAGAGAAGCAAGAGTTGCACTCTGTGCAGTCGAACTTATTCCATATCGTGATGCTGTTGGAGCTAAATCTTTTCCTATATTTTTTGGAACGATAAGAGGAACAGCGTTAGATTTTCTAATTTTTCTAGAAGGCTGTAGATACTCTTCACCTTGGTTATCATTTAAAGTATTAAAAATTTTTGTTTTGTTTTCATATTTCTCAGTAACCCACTCTTTCTGTTTTCTTATGGACTCTTTTGTTTATTTGATTTCTTATTTTCATTTCTCTTTTTGTTTTGTTTTTCACAAATTTTTGTGAAATTTTATCTTTACCCAACATTTTCTGAACACGCGCTCCTTTCTGGTCGTTAAGAAAATCTGCATCTTCTCTTCTAGTTTTTGTATCTTTATTTTTATCTTTCATAATAATACCTTCACAACTCTTTTGACTTACATCAAATGTAATAAAGTTGTCTTTAATATTACCGGCAGTTTCTTATACTATATATATATATATATAAGATATAAGTGTAGATAAGATAGAATAAGATGTAAGATATAAGAAAGAGATAATAATAGATATAAGATAAAATAGAAGAAATGGCTATATAGTTGTATATAGAAATGGCTAAAAAGTTGATCCAACAAACTACAGACTTATTTCCATCTCCTCTGTACCTAGTGAAAAGAGGTAAAAAAGATCAAAAAGAAAGGTATGCCTAAATTAATACCTAACAATCTTCTCTCCAAATGTCAACGTGTCAGCAAAAAAAACTTGTGCTTAAAATCTACTTGAAACTATGGGTTTTTTGATCTACAAGGCATTGTGTAAGCAACCTGTTAATTATTTGACAAAGTTCTACACAAAAATAAAAGTTACTTAAAAAGGTTGAATTGTATAGAATTTGTGTCAAAGTCTAAAATTGTATAAGTACTTAACTTTACAACAGTACACAACGTGTCTTCCTTGGTAACGTTTCATTATAATGATTTTACGGGGGGTTGTTGGGAGCGTTAAACCCTCCCAAAAAAGATGATTTTCAAGTTATAGTTGGTTTTTTCATGAATTAAGTCGGCTCTTTGGCTAATGAGGACTCACCCCACCTCTCATTTTAATTTTAGAATTGCCTCTGGAAACAGATTATCTGTGACATTCCGCAATGCTAACTATATTATTATTTGTAATCTATTTCTACCAGAACACATTAGCAGAAAAAGGATTTAAAAAGTTCTCAGTGTAGTTAACATTTCAGAAAACAAACTTTGTCTGCAAACCGACTTTTATAAGTTGTTCGATTGGATTCAAAAATAGCTCATGCAAGTTAATTATCAAAAAATTTTAACTCATGCACATTAGTCAAACTAAATCTGTTCTTTATATCTATTTTATTGAGGAAAATATCTCAAAGAGCGTACCAAAAAAATCCAGCCAATATCAACAATGTTAAAAAAAGACCTTCAACTTTCTGATGATCTAAATTACAAGAGTGAAGGACTTAACGCTGCTGCTTAGGCAAATAAATTTTAAGGTGTTTTAAAACAAACCTTTGTTTGCAGAAAAGTAAAAATTTAGTAAAACCTCAACACAAATTAGTTCGTCTAGTGGATGCTATCATTGCCTGGTACCCTCACATTAAAAAAGGCATTAATGCAATTGAACAAACTAAACATTGTGTCACGAAAATACCTCATGAATTGAAACAACACTACAAAACAAGATGTGCTAAAATTTGCCTATTTTTACTTAGTGACAGAATAGAGCGTGCTGATTAAATCCAAAAACTCAAATTAAAAAAATAATGATTTGATCAATCGATATATTAAATCCTTATCCATCCTCTTATTTATATTCATTGTAAACGTTTTCGTGGCGAAATCTGTAATAACTGTCTCGCTCAATATAACTTTTTAAAAATCGATTTGCAAACAAATGAAACTCCCTGCCCGACAATATTTCCAATGTCTCTAATATTGACAATTTAAAGCATAAACTAGACCAGCAAACTGTATAATTACCACATTTCATCATTTTCCGGGGTTGTACTTCTGCAGCTATATGAGCTAGCATGCTAGTCAATGATGAGCTTACAGTTCAAATCTGTTCGGTGTAACTTAAATTTAATAGTAATAATTGTAACTTGAAAATACAACAATTAGAAAAAAGTTTGATTATACGGCGCAGCTCAGATTGTATTAATTTAAACAAAAAAAAATTATTTGTATAATATTGTTCATAATGTCAAAAAAAAAAATTATCATGATAAATAGACATATACACTAACTTTTTTTATTTTAAACAAACTTTAGTTTAATTTATCTATCAATTTATTTATCAATTTATCTATCAATGTTCAAAGCATTTATATAACTATAAATATATATAATTTATAAAACTTTCTTTTTTTAAACTTTAGAAAATATTTAAAACCTCTAAAAATACTTGCGCAATTAAAAGGCCTCACCAATCGGAGGCCCTAGGCGGCTGCTTAGTTTACCATTAGCCTAAAGCCAGCTCTGATTTTTTGCTATACTTTGCTTTAAAACGGATGTCCAATATATTTAGATGTAAGAACTTGCAATAAGTATCAAGATAGGCGTCATATTTTTACAAAATCTCTCTAGAAAATTATAAAGGTTTATTTAAAATTCTACATAGCTTTGAAAAGTTTTAGAAATTTCAAGACAATTCTAAAAGCTTAGGAGTATTTGTTGTTTTAATAATCATAGCTGTCATAGAAATTTCAGTTTTTAAAAAGTAACCATAATTTAAGATTACGTTTAAACGGACATATTTCTAGTTGCAGAACTGGCCTATCAACTGATAGATTTGACAACCATGTTTAAACCTATCAACGTTCCTACCAAAGTGTAATTGAACATTTTTTTTAATCTTTTTGTCCTTCTTGAGTTAACAATGAAAGTTTTTTATTATCATATGTAAAGGATCTGTACAAACAAAAACATGATACTTTTAATTGAACTTCCTGTGTATTATTAGAATTTAATCCACCACAATAGTTACTAATAGCAACAATATGCAATTTAAATTATTCTTTTTTTTAATACAATAATTTTGCAACAATATCAAAACAGCACTACTAACGATTTTTTGAAAGGTTTTAATTGCTTAAAGTTTAATCCATCATATAAATATAAAAATAATTTGTATTAGTGCTTTTTTTGGAAGTTGAAAAGTAATTTTAATAATAAATATTTTGAGAAAAAAAGATTTACTTTTATTTACTGGTTTGACTATCTTTTACTTTATATTGATTAAAAATCATATTTTAAGTTATTCGCCGGGGAATAGATTCATACAAATTAGTTATAAAATCCTGGGGTATGTTGTGCCATTCTCTTTGAAGTACTTCAAAACATTCTTCAGCATTTCGAGGAGCATGTTCGACCTTCTTTTTGTACAGGTAATCCCAAATATGTTAAAATATTCAAAACTGGACTCTGGGGAGGCCAGGTCAACAATTCCAGTACTCTTTCCTCTGCCATTTCATTTAAATAATTTTTTGCTACTCAGGAACAATGTTTTGGGTCATTGTCCTGGTGTAGAATAAAATTATGACTTATTAGTCTCATTCCAGATGATACAGCATAGTGTCTAAGGATATCTACAAAACGTTCCCCGGTGAGTCGCCCCCCTATTTTGATCAAATCACCTACTCCAGATGAAGATAAACAGCCCCAAACTATTAAAGAGCCTCCTTCGTGTTTAAAAGTAGGGTTTAAACACTCGGGGTGATAGGCTTCTTTAATTCTTCTTCAAACATATTGGCGTCTTTTCGATCCAAAAATTTCGAAAATGAACTCATCGGTGTTCACAACCCGGTTAAACATTTCTTTATTGCCACACCGTAATAATGGTTTTCAAATTGCAACACACCCTCTTAATCCCAATTTAAGTCTGTGCCTTCGAATAAAAGAAGAACTGACATTTTCCTCAGTTGCTTTGTTAATGTATTTTGCCAGCTCGGTTGATGCTTTTTTGTATTTCTTAAAGATAGGGTTTTTAAATATTCATTTGCATCTTTTGTTGGCTTAGGAGGTCTATCAATTTTCTTTCTATCTTCTAGGGAGCCAGTTCCTCTGATTTCTGTAACAGCATTCTTCGAATATCCTGTTTTGATGTAGTTGTTTTGACACATTGTTTTAATGAATAAACAAATAAATCCCTCATGTTTCCTCATCATTTATTTATTCAAAATGCTATAATCTTTTAACTTTTCTTATATATTATTAAACTTATGTGCGCTTTAAAAAAATTGCATTGAAAAAGTTGAAAATAGGTCTAATTATATAAGTGCTCTAAAACTTATTCACAGTACTGTATAACAGTGACCTAGAAAGGTTAAGAAAGTTAGGACATAGGGGGGTGCGTGTATGGCTGAAACAGAAATTAAGGGACCTAACTCAGCTAAAATTTAAATAGAAAAAACTGAAACTTTGAGTTAGTTTTGAGGGAAAAGGGCAACGCTCCCTCCGCAACATGTCTCTATGCCAGTGTTTATATAGATATTTATATTTATCAAGTACCAACTTTGGTTACCTTCAAACTTTCGGTTGGTTATTGTCTTTGGCTTAGCTGAAATGAAGGTTTACTATATATATTCTCATATATAAAAACTTAGTAAAATATTTGGTTCCATTACAAAGTTTAATTGAACTTTAATTTTTGTTTGGCCATTGTCAGATCTTACTGAATCTTGTAAATAATTTTTCACTTCCTTTCAGACTAGCTACAGCTCTGAATCTTTCAGCTCTTGCATAGTCCTAGTGAGCTTCTATGTTAATATTTTTTCCGGAGGCAAAGGCCCAGGGAATGGTTGTATTATACGTGCCCGTTTTTTTGCTACAAAATCTTGCAACTAATTTTTTAATGCTCTCCAAAATAGCTAGAGCTTTAAAACTTTCAGCGGTTGTATAGTCCCTATAACGGTTGGATGTTTAAAATCAAAGCATTTTCCAGGGCCAACGGTACGAACGGCAACAAATGCCCTTCCTACTTTCCCACCCTGAATTTTATTTTATTTTGTTAATGAAAACATTTTAGAAAAAATTATTGTAAAGGATGTCTTTGAAATTTTTTTAAATTTACATGTTGTTTTTGAGGTAATAAAAGCGAAAGCGCATTTGATTCATAAAACGTAATTAATTCATAAAACGTATTTGATTCATAAAACGTAATTAAATATAATTATTATGCCGCATTTCGAAAGTTTTTTCCGTTAAGAACTGTTTTCGCGAAAGAGTTTCGTTTCGAAAAAAATTTGGTTTTTTATTAAAAAAATAAAACCTTAAAATGTTCAAATGTTGCAATTACCAAGTTTCATACGACGCGGTTTAACTAAGCGAATATTGCCTGTAGGGACAAAATTCTAGCCAATCAGATAATGTTTCTAGATTAAGCGATATTCAGTTTTTTTCTCGATTAAACTACTAAAAATAGCGTAGTACTTGATACAATCGAGTCAAAAATATATATAAAAATCAAAACAAATATTTTTTTTTTAATATGCTAATAAAATAAGTTAGCGATATGTAATTATTATTTATTTTAATAAAAAGATATTAAACATTATTAAATATCAAATTATATTGATTGTATCACTTAAAAGAAATGGTTAACTGGTTTTGTGGCGCAGCATTATGTTTTAACAACTTTAGAACCAAAACTACTAACAGAGAACGTATAAAGTTTTACAAGCTTCCCAAAGATGTTTCTATTCAGAAAGAATATATCCGAGTTTTAAATACAAAGGGAATGAATTTCGGAAGTGGGCATATTTGTTGTGAACATTTTTCATCTGGAATAAGAGAGTTATGCACTGATATTCCAGACATAGCTGCACCACCAAGCCAAATTGCTATAATGGAACGAAAATACGCAAATGCTCTGGCCAAATTAATTAAATCAAGAAAAACGACTGAAGCTGATAAAAAACATTTGAAAGGGTTAAAACGTAAGCTTAGTATGATGATATCCTTGTCTAAACCTTGTCCTATTCGTAAAAAACCAACAAACCGACCTTCTTATGTTACAAAATCTCCTTTATCATTACTTAAACCAACAAAACAACAGTTATTTTCCAAATTAAAAAAAGAAGCAGATGCTAACAAAATTCCTCTAGAAAAAATAAACAATGCAAACAATTATATAAAACAGCTTAAAAAAGAAAAAAAAATAAACAAAGTAAAGAATGATATGTTACATAAAAAATATTTATTTTTATCTGTAAGAAATCAAATTTAAAAAAAAGAACTAGACAAATTTGAAAAAAGAATGTTTAAATATTCCAAACTTAAAGACAAACCAAAGCAGTTTAAATATTTATGTGGTTTAACTGTCCTGCAATTTCAACTCCTTTATAATTGTGTAGCACCATACTGCCACTTAATTGAATATTCGGATTGCAAAGGTATAGGAACCAGATTCCTTGAAAAGAAAACCGAATTGTTTTCAGTTTTAACATTGTGCAGACATGCACTTTATCTTGGTGTTATTGGATTTATGGCTGGCGTTTCTAAAAGCACCATGTATCGTGTTTTCACTGGATGGGTTGTATTTCTAGACACAATATTTTCAGAGATAAATTTAAAAGTCAAAAGCACTTATATTTCCCTGATGATGTCTTCTGTTTTTAAAAAAACTGGCCATGGTGAAACCGATATTGTTGTATTTCAAAATTTAAGTTTCAAAAACCAACCAATTATGATCTTAACACTTTAATGTTTTCAAGTGTATAAAAACTCTCCACATGGGTCAGGATTGCTTTTTGGAAACATATACCCTGGTTCGATCACAGATAATGAATTAACAGAACAATCTCATATTTTAGAACTAGTTGAGAAAGAACACGAAGTTATGGCAGATAGAGGGTTTTCAATTCAAGATTTATGCGCTTCAAAAGGAATATATCTGAATCGACCATCTCAAAAATCAAGCCATCAGTTCCCACAAGCTGATGTAACTGATAATTTTAATATAGCTTCTACCCGTATTCATGTAGAGAGATTCATAGGATGCGTACGCGATTGGTCAATTCTTAATCTTCATTTCAGGAGAACATTTTGACATCTTTGCAAAGTGCTGAAGTGCAATAAATTCATAATTATGACCAGACTCAAAATTTTTTATGTTTTGTGTGTTATAAATATCATTTTCATTTAATCCTTCCTTAACTAACTTCCAATAATTTGTAAATTTTTCCTGTCCATATATTCCTAGCAACGCTGGTAATCGACTCCCCGTTATTTTTCCCTTTTCTTGTGTCCATCCACTCCTGTGTATTTTGTTTGACATTAATAAGATTTGTGTATTGTCCTTGTGATGGTATCAGATTTGTCAAATCAATGCAAATAACAGGATCCTCATTTAAAAGTTGTTTATTAATTTTTTCTAAAACAAAAACTTGTTCAGGCGAAACTACGATACCTCTGTGTTTACTTTATTTTGATTTAGTATTTGCAATATTGTTGGTATTTCACTATAATTATCTTGACATTTTTGTGAGTTTACTGCTTGTTTATTTTAAGTACGACTTTTTGCATTTATAGAACTTAACTTATTGAATTGGGATTTAAAACTTTCAGGGTCATATCAAAATCTTAAGTGCCCCATTAGTGAAGATTCATATCCAAGATCTATTGAACAAAGAGTATAATATACGTGTCTTTCAAAATTGGGTTCCTTTTTCAACCCTTTCTTAATTTTTTGCTTCATTTTTAAAACACCTCTTTATTAAAAATTACTCCAGCAGATCCAGAAAAGATGAACTTTCTGGATCTGCTGGAGTAATTTTTAAGTTTTCAATTGTGCTTTTGTTTCTTGCTGATTTTACTTTAATATGTGATAGTGGGACCATTAGAATAGAACCTTTTTTTGATCTTTTATGCCATTTCTGTATCACTTGTGTGCACGTTGTCTTTGTATCATCATAATGCTTTAAGTAAAGAAGGATAGCTAAAACATGACAACAAAGCCCACTAAGACCAACGGGGCATTCACTATAATCTTTATGAGGTGTCCCTCCTACAAAAAGTAAATAAGCAGGGCGTGCATCATGGCTATAAGATTTTCTTATGAAAGCTCTTACATATACTATATTGTTATCTGAATGTATTTTAACTGATATAATTTTTCTGCTAGTTAACATTTGGTATGCTTTTTGCTGTTGTCCAAATGTCCCTCTCTTTTATTGAGTATGTATTTTTTAAAAAGTTCAGAGTTTACACAAGGGTAGAGGTTTTCACTTCCAGTCCAATTTTGAGACATGTGTGGTATCTCGTTTACATATAAGCTTGTTTTGAATAAGTAGTTTTTTTTTGCTTTCAGATAAAGTTTCTTAACTAGTTTTGGATATGGTAAGAACTTCAAAATTCTGCCTTGCAATTCTATAACAGAGCCTGTGACACCCAGTCCGTGGTTAACAAGCCATTTAACACAAATCTTTCTTGATGCAGTTGAAATGTTAACTACATTAATATTTAATTCCATTTATAACAGTAATAGTAAATTAGTTTATATTTATATTAGCTATATTTTGCTTCACTTTAAACTGCTATAAATGTAAACAAACGCAATAAAATTTTTTGTCCCTACAGCTTAATTATTAGTACCCAGACCTTCCCGTATGAAACTTGCTAATACTGAAAATAAAACTTTATTAGAAACATTTGGTATATAAAATTTTTTTTTACAATTATATCCGTTTGACCAACAAAATTTTTTTATAGACTTCAAAACATCGTTTTGCAAGTGCGACTTCCGTAAGCGCTAATTTCGTATGTAGCAAAATAGGTTTGTTTCGTAATTCAACTTGCGAAAGGCTACATTTCGTAAGTAGCATTTGCGAAATGAACATCGACGGTTTTTTTTGTTTCATAAAATTTGGTTAGAAAAAAAAAATTCCTATCAATCCGAAAGAATTTTATTTTTCCGGAATTGTACGAAATCTTCCGGTTAACAACTCTGACAAAAATTCAATTTTAGTTATAACGTTCCATTGTAAATAAGTAATGTTTTTACAAAATGTTGCAAAGAATTTTTTAAACTGTATAAAAATATACAACTATCATTTTACGCTATGTAAATCTATTTCATATAGATAAGATAACAATTAAATAAGAAAAACATTATTTTATAAACTGACTTTTAATTAGGTAAACTATATTTAATTTCTAGTTTTCTACATATAACGGCGACAGTTTTACACATAACGGCGCGGTTCTTGATTCATATTTTGAAGTAAAACATGCAAAACCACTTTAGATGTACAAAAATCTATGACAACTTTACTTTTCTGTAACATGCTCAGTGGCATTTGGTCCACAAAAGACCTTTTCAAAAATTCAAAAGACTTTTAAAAAACATATTTTTTGAAACAAACTTAAGTATGTTCATACTTTGATCAAATTAGAATGTTTGCAAAAAATTGTGGCCTTGGAACGAATTTACCCAAGCTCACGCTTGGGAAGAGGATGAGCTCTGAAATTAGATCATAGATGAGCTCACGAGATGAGCCTGTAGGTTTATTTTTGATGTGTAGGTTTATTTTTGATTTAATAAAATATTTAGTTTAACTGTCTTCTAATTGCGTTTTAATGTTCGAATGTTATGACCATGTATATTTTATAACCTCCTGATTTTAGTCAAACTTTGCTTAATAGAATACTAAAAAAAGTATGAAAAAAATATTACTGTTTTTACGCAGTTAGACTGATATGTTTTTGAAAATAGTTAAAATAAGAAAAAAACTCGTTTTTATAAGTGCGACATTTGATTCGATTTGTGAATATGTAGGTGATTATATTCGGGATTGAATTTGATGAATAAATTTCACAGGGGCCTAGCTTAAAAACTCTCTAGAAAACTACTCGGTGTTTATTTCAAATTACAAATTTTCTTGAAAGCATACAGACTTAAAAATAGCATTTTTCTGCCAAGGTATGACATGAAGTATAACATGTTCAGTTAAAAAAAAATTTTTTCCCCTTTTTTAAAGTCCTAAATAAACATAAAAGCAGAGGACCTTATTTTTTTTTTAGACGCAAGGGTGATACAAAAATATTTCAACATCCAGCCTCCCCCCCCACCCAACCTAATTGAAAATTTTTGGATCCGACATGTTCAAAAAAATCAAAAGGTGAAACTCACATACTTATTGGAAATATGCAATTGTTTGACCACAAGTGCATTTCAAGACTACATGTGCTAAAAACATAGGTACAGTGTGTGCATACGTAGTTCTACAGACATTAGTGCATACAGACATACCTACATATTGAAAAATCTTTACTTGAAACCTTTTCAAAACATATAGAAGTAAAGACCAGATCTCTAGATTGACTTACTTATTAATGGCAATTAATAATAACCCAATTGCACAAGGTTGTGCAACAACCATCGATGGAGTTTGGCATCTAGTTTTGAAAGATAACCACGAACCGCAAGTTCAAAGTTTAACTGATCGACAACGTGAAAAAAACTTTCAGTTTCATCGCTTTGCCAATATTGCAAATAAGAACTCAGGTATTCAATTTCTTCTTCAGAAAAATTACTTTCTCTATTTTGAAAAAAAAATTGGCATTTTGTTAGCAATATAGTACCAAGCTCACTTGTAAATGACGACAGAGTTTTGATCCAATAATTAAAAACTTGATTATTTTCTGGTGCAAAAATATACCAATATTGTGATGAATCATAAAATGACATTTTCCATGATTCTTGTCTCCAAGGAATTCAAACTCATTTGAAATATAACAATCTCTCAAAACACTTTCTATTTTGGAAAAAATTGTAATTTTACTCGCACGTATTGAAATTGCATACATCACCATTGTAACTTCACGCCATTTTATTAAGTTAGTTAAATTTTTACTAAAAGATAAATTTATTTCTAAGTTCTTTAAAAGTGTTGCTTAGTTTAACAATTGACGTTCATTAATTATCTCAGTTCTATTTGTTAACAACAATATTTTATCGTCTTTAAACATGGAACACTCTGGTATAATTCCGTTCAAATCATCAAGCATATCAGCAACAACGGGAAGGCCATCAAAGAGTTTTCCACTAGTTGACTTAAAATTAGGTCTACTAACAGCTTTTTGCCACATTTCCAAACCTTCATTCAATGTATTTGGTATAACCGATTTTTCATGAGGAAAATCAGTTTCACCAAAAAAGTACCGACCAATGGCTTGCCAATGTTCAACACCAATTTTGGCGTTCTCAATGCGATGTTCATAAGAACTTAGTTTTAAGTTTAAGAACTTTTTAGTAGAAAGTTTATTGAAAAGATTGTCGTAATTATCGAAGAGTTCGACACCACCGTAATAGTAATAGTCGGAACAACTGAGCCAACGTTGAAGGGCTCTGTCATCAAAGTCATCATTAGGATTGTACCTTTAAAATAAAAAATCTACCTTAAGTTTACTATGAGATATACCCTACATAATAATATTTTTAAATAATATTCTGATTTTACTTTTTAAAATTTCTGATTTCTAAAAATAACTTAGCGGAAAATAAAACTACCCGTAGTTTAAAGATCTGTTGTTCTGCTTTATTGCATCATATGTAATATGGTTTAACCGTTGCTTTCTTTCCTCCACAAGATGATGAAGTTTTTCATAGGTGGCATATAACTCCGGTGTTGATACAAACAATGAAATACCTAAATTGTGTTGCTATAACTTAGTTTTAATCAAAAAAACAATGTTGCAATGTAAAAAAGTATATATATATGTATATGTATATATATATATATATATATATATATATATATATATATATATATATATATATATATATACTGTCAATGGGGGTAATATGGCCAAATTTTGACTGTTTTTTTTTTTTTCAATAATTTGCTGAACACAAAAGCAGTACACTTGTAGATTTTTTCAAGAATTAGTTCTACAAGATGCACATTATATGCACGATAAGATGCACATTAAAACTTTAACCATAACTTATTAATGAAAATTATTTTTGAAAAATCCATGATTTGGCGTGAAATGGCGTGATTTGGCCACTTAACAAAAAAACCTCATGTGAAAATCACCCAGTAACACAGATTGGTTCAGAGAAGGTCAATATTTAGTCAAAATCGGTTGAAAACTGGAAAAAAGGTTTAGTGACCTATTACTGACTAATAATCGACGCTTGATTTGAAATGTGTATTTCAAACTTTTACGTTTACTTAACGTCTATCTAAAGTTTAGAATATTGACTTAAGTTAGTCAATGTTGCAAAGCTTTAATCTTCTATAATTAAACGTAAACGTTTATAGATTTTAAATCTACGCTTTAAAACTTTTAATATATACGTTTATAAAACGTCAATCAAACATTTACAGTATTGACTAATATAAGTCGTTATTTTAAACGTTTGATCGACGTTTAATAAAATGATCTTAAACTGTTAATAAAATGTCCTTTCATTAGGACTTTCATAACAAGAGACCAGCAACTCAAATTTTTTAACTGTGTCAATGTGACCATCAATTTCTAAAACAACGGAGTCCATTGATTTGTTGGCATTTAGGAAGGTAGATTGTCGCGAAAAGAGGTTTTCAACTTCCATGAATTTAAGATCATTTTGTAAACGCTAGTATGATTGTGTAACAGTTGGTATTTATATTTGTAATAACCAAGAAAATTAATAACTTAGCATTTCTTTATTTAGATGCATTTTAGCTTAATTTAGTTACATTTGCTAAAGAAAAATGGTGGAACAGAGCTGGTAAAAATCACTGCATATGTTTTGTAGCGACGTTACTAATTTTGTAATGTCAAAATAAACATGGATGGTACAGGAATTTTTGGAAAACTTCCATTCAGAAAATTTTTAATATGTAAAGTCTTCTGTGTAATTCCAATTTTGATTTGTGAAATTACATTTAAAATGCTAATTATTTTATTTTAGTTTTTTTGCGGTTACAAATCAGGTTACGAAATCAGACGATCAGGATACAAATGTAGAAGATGGCGTTATATTATAGGAGATGACAAGAACAGGTGCAAAACAAGCGGTAAACGGTATACTAGGAAGACTTTTGATAATGCATAAACCAGAGAAAACGGTGATCCAAAATATGTTTTTAAGTTTATTAACTTTATTAGTAATCTTTAACTTAATCTTAATGTAAACTTTTATTTTCTGCTAATGAGATTAAATTTAAAAAATATTTGATAGAAATTGTTACTACAAAATTTCCACTGCAAAAAGCTTGATCATTTAATTTTTTTTTAATTATCGGAGCATAAGAAAGTATAGTGCACAAACATTTTTTCTCTAACTCCCCGCTAAATTAAAACGTATAATAGTTTTAAAAAATAAGAGCAGGTCTTTTATAATTATATCTTATTTATAAATTTTATTACTTTTATAACTGTATCTTATTTATAAATTTCAAGACCTATATAGCTCTCATTACTTATATAAAGTTAAAAAGCTATAACGTAATTTCAATTTATATAAGTTTTAAAACTTAAATTAATTGAAATTAAGTTAATTAAAACAAAGAAACTTTTAAACAAGATCTAAAAGTTTAGTATAGGGTAGATTAGGGTAATATGAGCTCCTTTAGCGAAAATTGGAATAATTTCAAAAATTATTTTGCTGGATCTAAAATTTTTGCGAATAAACAATATTTAGGGATCCCTACTCATGATCTACTTAGATATTTGGGCACCCAAAATATTTTCTTAAAAACACAGAGGTTTTAAAAAAGTAGCCAAAATGCTTATATTACCCAGACCCCTCGGTAGTATGAGCACTTTAAATTAACTCAAAAAAAAACTTTAATTTTGTTAAAAAAATACCAACCTGACTATTAGAACTAATTTTTAAAATATTATGATTCGTTATTAACAAAACTTATGATTAAAAGATCAAATTTTAAGCCACTTTTTGTTGAAACAATTCTACTATGTTTTCAGCAAGAAAAAAAAAAAAAAAATTAGTTCGTTATTTTTTCAATTTTATTACATCAATCCTTGGAATAATAAAAATTCAATTTTTTTTTAATTTAATTTACAGAAAAAAATTTAGTATTGTTAAAATATTAAAAAATCTTACTATATTTTGTTTTTATTCAAAATCCAAATAAAACCACTGCTTTTTTAGGACTTTAAACTAGGTAATTTCAATAAAAATCACGGTAATTTGAGCATGCTCATATTACACAAAAATGGCATCTTTAAATAAAGTGAAAACTAAATAGTTATACGCATTATTTTTTAAACAAAAATGGATCGGATTTTTAGGTAACATATTTTTTTTTATGAAAAAATTAGTTTCATTATTTTAGCACCAAAATTTTGCGCCACAGATTTATTCATGCGTGATGATATTATTTTAACAACGCAAAAAATTTAACAACGTTTTAGTTAGATGATAGCCGCTAATTAGCGCATATAGATTTACGCTAGTTGTACTGATTCCTGTAATTACCACATAAATTCGATTCAAAAAATACATACCAACTTTAACTTCACTGCTTACATCTAAGAAATATTTAAGTATGCTCATATTACCAAGGTGCTCATATTACCCTAATCTACCCTACGTTTACTTAGACTAAATCTATACGCTTTATATACGTTAATTAGACTAAATTTAAACGTAAATTAGACAAAATCTAAACGCTTTATATACGTACAATATTCTCTGATACAATAATTAATAATTATAAACGTTAATCTGTATTTCATTCTAAATGGATAATGGACCAAATCTAAACGTCTTGTCGAAACGTTGTTTTGACGTTTAATAGACGTTTTTGTGTTTACTGGGTAGCAATGTGGCTTTAAAACTTTTACCTAAGTTTGTTAATGAAAATCATTTAAAAAAAATTAAATTATAGTTTAGTTAGGCCACTTGTATATTTCAAATCCAAAAACTAGATTTTTCAAATAAAGTTTTAGCTAAATTGCCCCACATTTATTTGTTTGGCAATACAAGCGTTCTTAAAACTTGAAAAGGCAAAAACAATAACATGCGAAAAACACTCAACAGCAAGAATATTATTATTTTAGTTTTTATGTACCAGACATTAAAATGCCAGCTTAACCTTCGATAGATTTTAGCGAAAAACTGGCAAATATGCTAAACTGGCGATATTACCCCATCTGACGGTATATAAATATATATATATATATTTATATATATATATATATATATATATATATATATATATATATATATATATATATATATATATATATATATATATATATATATATATATATATATATATATAATTGCTGCCGCACCCTGTATATATATATATATATATATATATATATATATATATATATATATATATATATATACATATATATATATATATATATATATAATCGCTGCCGCACCCTGTATATATATATATATATATATATATATATATATATATATATATATATATATATATATATATATATATATATATATATACATATATATAATCGCTGCCGCACCCTGTATATATATATATATATATATATATATATAT
Source organism: Hydra vulgaris (assembly GCF_038396675.1). Lineage (NCBI taxonomy): Eukaryota > Metazoa > Cnidaria > Hydrozoa > Anthoathecata > Hydridae > Hydra > Hydra vulgaris. The sequence continues at coordinate 52,591,511 of NC_088928.1, forward strand.
ATATAATCGCTGCCGCACCCTGTATATATATATATATATATATATATATATATATATATATATATATATATATATATATATATATATATATATATATATATATATATAATCGATGCCGCACCCGGTATATATATATATATATATATATATATATATATATATATATATATATATATATATATATATATATATATATATATATATATATAATCGCTGCCGCACCCTGTATATATATATATATATATATATATATATATATATATATATATATATATAATCGCTGCCGCACCCTGTATATATATATATATATATATATATATATATATATATATATATATATATATATATATATATATATATATATATATATACATATATATATATTTATATATATATTGAATAATGTTCAATGGCTGTCTTAGATTTTAGTAAAATAGTAAATAAAACACATTATAGTTAAAAGTTTTACAATGGAAGCCAAAAGAACCGATTTTTTAAATTTGATTCACACGGTTTGTCTGCACGTGAAGTGATTCATGTTTTTGGAGTATCTTAAACTAAATTTTACAAAGTGGTTAAACGTAGCAGTGCTGAAAGAGCCAAAATGCCTTCTCCAGTGAATAGAAAAGTTGATAAAAAGTTCACAAAAAAGCTTAAAAAGCATGTTGAAGAGAATCCTACTGTACCCATTAGAAAGATAGCAAAATTGTTCTATGTTAATGAAAGGACAGTCAGAAGAACTCTAAAAACACTTGGAAAGTCAGTGTGGCCGGACCGTTATATTAACTTTTAACAGAATAACTAAAAACTTTACGATTGGAACGATCAAAGAAGCTTCTAAATCAGCTAAAAAGCCATGCTTCGTCAACAGTAAAAGTTTTCTCAGATGAAATACTTTTTAGTGTTGATTGTGTGATAAATAGACGAAATGACAGATTCATTGTGCAGAAGGGTGACAAAGCACCACCTGTATGTCACAACAAGCACCCTCAGTTCATCATGACGCTAGAAATCATCGCTTTTAATGGAGATAAATGCCCACCAATATACATCAAAGAGAAAGAAAAAGTTACCTCTGATGTGTATATTAGCTTACTAAAACACTATGTGGTGCCGTGGTGGAAGAAGACATTCCCAAAAAACAGTTACATTTTTCAACAGGGCAATACACCTTGTCATGTGTCCAGAAAAACTCAACTTCTTCAGGACAATATGGCTAATTTCTGGCCCAAACACTTTTGGCCACCATCCAGCCCTGACCTGAAACCCATTGACTATAGTGTGTGAAGCGTAGTTGAGGGTAAGGCCTGCAAAAAGGGCCACTTAAGTGTCAAGTTACTGAAGTCATCAATTACCTGTGCTTGGAAATCAATGTCAAGGGACTGTATAACAAGCACCTGACAATCCTTCCTTCCTAGTCTTGAGGCAGTGATAAAAAAAGGATACTTAATTGAATGTTAAAGTGAAAAAAGTATTTATCTTCAACTTTTCTTCTATTAATGTTCCATGAATATGATTATATATATATATATATATATATATATATATATATATATATATATATATATATATATATATATATATATATATATATATATATATGTATATATATATATATATATATATATATATATATATATATATATATATATATATATATATATATATATATATATATATATATATATATATATATATATGCAAAAAAACACTCCACACTCTACTTTTTGATAAAAAACAACAACAAGAAATGTCTTAAATTTATATAATAAAAGTAATTTAGGACAATTTTTAAATAAATAAATATCATGTTATTGTATATTACATATAATGAAAAGAAACTAGGATTTGAAAAGGATTTTTCAAATTTTAGCTGTATTAGTGCGTAATTGGCCATCCTTAATTTTTTATGAATTCCACGCATCTAGAATGCATACTATCTACTTTTAATAAGCCATAAGGCATACTATCTTTTTTATAAGCCATTTGGTAAAGCATTCTAACTAGAAAGAGAAATTTTGAACAGTTCATCTTTATTTATTGCACTACGATCTTGCAACTTTCTATCTCATATAGACCAAAGATTTTCTACTGGATTTAAATCAGGAGACTGTGTTGGTCAAGATATAACTGGTATCAATTTCGATTTCATATATCTTTTTTTCAACTGTACCGTATGTTTGGGATTGTTATCTTGTTAAAAGATGAACTCATTATTAGGGAAAAGTTCTTCATTACTTAGTCCAAGTTGATAAACTAAGAATTTGTGATAAAAATGGTGGTCCATGGTACCCTCCACCCGGTAAAGCTTTCCAAATTTGTGTGCACTAAAAAATAAACTTTAATATTAATCTTTTTGTCAAGTTTAATGGTTGCCTTACTTGTTTGGGGTTGAGCTTTTCCCCAATTAATTTCCAGCAGTGAGATCGACCATTATAAAACAACACAAAAGAAGACTTATTGCTCCAAATAACTTTAGTCTATTGCTAACATGTCCAATCTTTGTGCTCAATGAAACATTTTAATCTTTTTTTGCGATTAATTTTACTAACAAAAGGGTTTTTTGTTTGCTTACCAGCAAAAAACTCACCTGATGCTTTTATTCGACAAGATATTGCTCATTTTAAGATATTAGTAAGTTTCAAATCTAGTTTTATCTCAGAACATGTAACTTTATGAACTTTTTTGACGGAATTAAGAATATAGCAATCTTCCTTTTTTGATATTTTAAACTTTCTCCCAAATCCAACAGACCTTTCAGCTGTACCAGTTTGTTTATATTTCTACAACAATCTCCTAATAGTTGAGTATTGTTGTTTAAAACAATTTCAAACGCTTCTGTGAGACTCTCCTTGGTCAGCAGCATTAATAGTTATATATATATATATATATATATATATATATATATATATATATATATATATATATATATATATATATATATATATATATATATATATATATTTGAATATAAAGCATAAAAAGCAGCTGCGTACAAACTAAATTTATTCTTCGTAATATTTATCTGCTTTTGCACAGATCGTCATCAGACGTAAAATATAATCCAAAAAAACCGTTACAGATATTACTTAAAAACGTCAAAGAAGACATGTCTTAGGGTAAAGTAGGGTAATTTCTGGAGGGAGATAATTTCGGCACCCTTTTAAAAGGCACCTAAAAATATTTATTTATTGGAATATTAAAATTATAGTTGGGTATTGTAGTAAGATAAACAATTTTTTTAAAAATGTAAGTTTAAACTTTTGTTTTTACATTACAGGTACGTTAATTAATGATTATAAGCTTTTTCTTAACATTTTTACTTTTTTGAAAATGTAGGATAAATAATTTTTTCTCTGAATTTTTCACCAAAAGTTGTTATTTATTATTTTCAAAAATATAAACTGAATAAAATCTGAGCAACAATAAGATGAAACACAGAGAATGTTACAAGATATAAAAGTTTCCCCAAGGACTGCTGTAAGGAGATAATTTCGGCTTGTGAATAGTTTTTAATTTCGGCAGTGCCGAATTTGCAGACCTGTTCTTTCTTTGAAACCGAAATGGAAACAAGCGTTTGAACTATTATGTATAGAAGTTAATATTAGTAATTCAGATAGTAATAAAATAATAACGAGTTAGTAAAAAAGTGAATTCGTAGTGTCTGTGTGAAACTTGATAAAATTTAGTTCCCCACAATATAAATTAAGTTTATGTCATTTTAATAACATGTATATAAGTTAATAATTTATTATATACAAATTGTATATTGTATTACAATAATATTATATATATATATTATATATATAATAATAATATACAATAAATTGCATATTGTATTACAATAATATATATATATATATATATATATATATATATATATATATATATATACATATATATATATATATATATATATATATATATATATATATATATATATATAATATATATATATATATATATATATATATGTATGTATATATATATATATATATATATATATATATATATATATATATATATATAATATATATATATATAATATATATATATATATATAAAATACAATATATATATATATATATATATATATATATATATATATATATATATATATATATATATATATATATAAACATTATTTGACAGCATCATATAATGGGTTCAAAACGTGTAAAATATGGTTATTGGTCAAATGAATCGTTAAAACTAGCAGTAAATGCAGTTTTAGTTGATGGTTACTCTAAACATTCTGCTGCTAAACAATATAAAATACCGAGGCAAACACTACATGACTATATAAAACGAGTGTCTGTTGATAATTGTGTTCAAAAGTTAAGTGCAGGACACCCAACAACACTCTCAGCTTTTTAAGAAAAAGAGCTTGTAGAAGTTCTTCTGACCATGTCACAGAGATTATTTGGCCTGTCTCCAAAAGATGTGAAACAAATTGTATTCCAGTTTTGTGAAGAAAATGGTATTATTCACAAGTTTAATTGTGGAACTAAGTCAGCAGGAAAAGAATGGTTAAGGGTTTTTTGAAACGTCATAATAAACTCTCCGTAAGAGTTGCTGAACCAACGTTATTGCATCGAGCCATTGGATTTAATAGAATAAAATTTAATTGTTTTTATGATGAACTAGAAAAAATAATGTTTAATGCCAACGGAATGCAGATTATTCCACCATCAAACTTATTCAACGTAGACGAATCCGGATTGTCTATATGCCATAAACCAGGAAAAGTTGTTGCCCTGAAGGGAAAACATGGTGTTGGCGATTTAAAAGCTCGGAAAGAGAAAAAACAATCACAATAGTTTGCCAATCAGCAAGCTGAATTTTTGTCCCTCCAATGCTGATTTATCCACGTATTTGATCCCCAGTTGGTTCTATTTCTGGTGGCAGCAAAAATGGGTGGATAACAACTGGTTTGTTTGAAAAATGGTTTGATCATTTTTTACTAGCAGTCAAACCACAATCAAGAAACCAACCAGTTCTTCTAATTTTAGATAGACATTCAAGACATAAAAAAAATCTTAGTTTTATTATAAAAGCTCGCGAGACAAATGTTATTATATTGTCACATTTGTCCCACTTAACACACACAAACTGCAACCACTTGATGTTTCATTTTTTAAAAGCCTCAAAATATTCTATGATCAAGAAGTTGGTACTTGGGTTCGTCATCATCCAGGTAGTCCTGTAACTGAATTAGAGGTTAGTGAATTATTTGGAATATCTTATGGGAAAGCTGCAACTGTTCAAAATTTTCAGTCAGGGTTTAAAAAGTGTGGAATATATCCATTTGATAGAAATGTGTTTACTGAAGAAGACTTTGCTGCAGCTAGGGCTACTGATCACTCATATATTGTATCAAAAATTTCAAAACCAAATATTACCTCTGAAATGCATCCTACTCTCGACAATGGCTTAGACTCTGCTAAAGATTTAGATCATGATGATTTTGTCACAGAATGTATTATTGCTTCTCAAAAAGGTTAATCATTTTAAAAGGTGTATTATTTTTACCATCTTCCACCATATTAAACACAAATTTAATTTGTTTTATATCAAGCAAAACAATAATTTTTCAGTTGTTTTATTAACCTAAAAAAAATTTCTTAAAAAAATAGTTCAAATTTCTTTAAAACAATTTAACTATTTTTTTATAATTTACATTTTGCCTAATTTTATTCACCTTCTTTAATTAAATATTTTATTTAGAATCTGTTTCACCAAACTTATCAATTACACTTCAGAAGTCATTAGAATTAGCCACCTCTAATGAAACCTCACAACCTCATGTTGTTACATTTGGATCACTAGCTGGACTTGAAATTAAAAATACAAAACAAACAGGTATAAAAAAAAGGGTAAATCGTGCTGAAAAAATTACTGGATTACCATATAAATCTCAGCTAGAGGAATCTTTAACTTTGAAATATAAGAACAGGCAGCCACGTAAAAAGTGTATTAAAAAAGATATATCTACACATCAAAAGGCATGTTTGAATAACCTTGATGCAAAAGGTGCGACTAATAAACAACTTTGTGCAAAATGTCAATACAGTTATGGTAATCCTGTCGATCCGTATTTAACGGATAATTGGGATAAATGCCATAAATGCTCTAGATGGTGGCATGAAACATGTGCTGCTATATGTGGTGTTTATGCTAAAAAAGTATTTACTTGTGATGATTGTATGAAACACTGATTCTTTAAAAAAAAGTTACATGTCATATATTGATAAAATGTTTTTTAACTTTCTTAAACAAAATCTCTTTTTATAAAGTTTTCTTTGAATTTTTTATTTTATTTAGTTATGTTTAACTATAGAAGTTATGTAAAATATTATTTTATTAACTTCATATGAGCTTATAAACAAGAATTCTTATTTAAACAGAATTTAGAAATAATCATCGAAATCATAGAAATCAGTAATCATTTCATTTATCATATTTTTCTAAAAGGTTTCTGTTTTGGGTGATATATTCATACTTTACTAAAATAGGTGGTTCAAAAATTATTAATCTTTGCAATTGCAACGCCCTTAATTACTGCGAATTAGGTGTAACAATTTCCATTTAAGAGACAATTACTTTATACAATGGAGATTTATCGCTGTTTATAATATTCTAATTATATTAATGCGTTTTCAACAAACGTCTTAATTTTCTCAAGTAGGGGAGACCGGGGCTAGTTGGCCGCAGGGATAAGTTGACGAACTGCGTTTATCTTTAGAGCCTTTCATCAGAAAGTGACAAAAATTACTCAGAAACTTCCTCATTGACCATTTCATCATTCACTGTAGTAGTGTCAGGATTCGCGCATGCGCATGGGAGATATTGAGATTTATGCGTTTTTTGGACAAAAACGTAACTTTTAGAACATCGCTTCCTTTTTACTTTACAAAGAAAATATTTAGTCGTATGAAAAAAAAATTATTGTAAAAGTTCCAGTCACAATTGGTTTACTATATCCAGTCAGACTTTTTTTCAAAGCTGCCGTTTTTCAGTATCTATAGACTGTTTATTAAAAAAAAAGCTTTCGGGGTAAGTTGACAAATTTTTCACGGGGTAAGTTGGCTCATAGCATTTACTATGGAAAAAAATATTTATTTTTATAAAATTATTTTTTTTTATTTTTTTATTTTTAACAATATTGAAAATATTTATTCTTACAAAAAAATTGAAAAAAAATTTTGTTTAGTTTTTTTTTCCACAGTTAAAAGGTGGGTTACTGTTTGGCTTTTATACGGACTAATATTTGGTACCAGCTAAAAGTAATATTAAATTTTGGGATAAAATTGTTGCAAAAATTAATTTTAAAAAAATTTCTATTAATTTTGCACTTAATAGTGCATTAATATTCATTTTTATAGTTTGCACCAACTTACCCCGTGGTGGGGTATGTTGGCGCAATTTTTTTTTTTTTTTTTGAGGGTCCGGAAAGGCCCCAAGAATTTTTTTTTATAAATGAATACAAATTTTATAAGATACCCTAATCTATACTCTTTAAGACTACACTTTAATATTTTTAAAAAAATGTACTGTTAGGGCTACAGAGCTCATAGAGTAAAAACCGAGCCAACTAGCCCCGGTCTCCCCTATGCCGTATCATAGTGCCGAATATACAATACTAGGTCGCTAATTTCGTCATTTTTTAGTATTTTGTGAAACAAATTTTACATAAAATTTTGTAAGTTTAAAACAATTTTTTAACTATTGTTTAATAGATATATCTGCAGGGCATCGATATGCATGATTTTTTAACGTTAATAAAGCAACCATTGTCTATAAACAACAAAATGGCTAAATACGCCGAAATTACCCTACTTTACCCTATATATATTCACGTACAACAACATATGACATTGAAACATATATATATATATATATGTATATATATATACATCTGTATATATATATATATATATATATACATATAAGTATATATATATATACATATATATATATATATATTTATATATATATATATATATATATATATATACATATAAGTATATATATATATACATATTTATATATATACATATTTATATATATACATATATATATATATATATATATATATATATATATATATATATATATATATATATATATATATATATATATATATATATATATATATATACGTAAAATCTCAATCCATCTTTAGCATAAAGATTTAACTGTATTTTTAAGTCACGTTTATTATAAATATTTCTGTTGTTGAGTAGAAGCAGAGAACAGCATGTAAATTTGCTGAATTAAATCAATATAGCACGCTTCATTGCAAAAAAAAAAGTGAGATTGAGAATTTTATACCAGTAATTTTGACTCGATCCTTGAAACTTGCCCATGATGTTAAAACCCCATTCATACTCTTGTCTGTAATGTTAGTCATGAATGATACTAGCTGTTTATCCAAAAGTGTTTTGAACAGATAACCTGCACATATAATTTTATGAAGGTTATCTGTCCTGAATTATTTATGTAAACATTTCTCAAAACTAAATATATTTGTTTCTTATGTAAGGAGTACAGCCCAAAATTACTAAGAAGTATTTTGCCAAGAATGTCAAAATGGTTTGCTATTCTATAATATAATTATTTTATTTTAAGCCATTGATTCTTCTGAAATGTTTATTCATCACTGTGTTTTATTTTCCTTGTAATTCAATTAAACTCAAAATACTTTTATATTTAGATTAGTATTAATTGCCATCGATTAGTGAATACAAGACTTTTAATTAATTTGCAAAAATTAATGTTATCCTCTCCAGGAGTTCGTAAATCTAAGTAACAATAGTTTTATTGACCGTTATCCTTGTTATTAGCTCAAGCCATTTGGGTATTTTTTCGATGTGATATTTCCATTTTTCGTGCTGACACAATCATTTCAAATAATATACCATTCATACCTACTTTATTTATTTTAAACATAGTGCTACCAAAAACTTAGCAAGCAAAAACGAAAACCAACATATGCACTTTTGAATACATACTTTAGCGTTTATAGACAAGTTTACAGCTGCTAAGTAATTGTTTTCTGAATTTTAAATTACATTACTCACAGGTCTTTTGATATATTAACATAAATTTGCTTTTATAATTTTAGAGAGCATTTGTGATTTTTGAGGAGCAATTATAGCAAAACATTGATGTGGCTTTCACGACTTTAAAAAATGGCGAAAAAGTTAATACACAAATGATACATTTATGTGTGTTGAAAGATAAAGTAAAACTACATATGGAAATTAACAAAACCTGCATATTTTAGAAAGATTTAACATTGTGTCACACAGATGAAATTGTTAAGAAGCGGTATACTGATAATAATACTGAATTAATAATTAATTGCCCGTCAATTTCACCCAAGTTTAATGTTATCGAAAACTGCTAGAATATTATGAAGATAATAGTTACAGCAAATCATCCAAAATTAAAATAATCTCCAAAAGGTTTTACAAAAAGTGTGGAGAAATAAAATCACACCAGAATTTTGTAAAATATAAGTGCACAGTATGCAAAGAAGAATACAAAAAGTGCTTGACAATAAAGGAGATCCGACCAATTATTGTAATAAGATATTTGAATCATTTAAACCGTATTTTTGCGATAATTTGTTGTTATAACTATTATTTTATTGAATGTTAACAAACACTGATAATTTAACACTCAATAACACTCAATTAGGAAATATCACGTGATAAAATCTTGAAATAAAACAGGCTTTATAAACGGACTAAAGGAGAAGTGCTCGGATATCTTCAAAATAGAAAACACTTCGTGACTTCCGTTTTTAAATCTGTTAGACTCAACGACTTGGTCTCCTGCCCACCTTTAAATTTTTTAATAAAAAAGAAAATAAACGTCATATAGTGTCATGAACAAGTTAGGTATAAATAATCCTTTTACTTTCTAATTTTGAAAATTAAAAATAGTTTTGATCTTTACTAGTGTGATAATTTGATAGTTTAACGATCTTTTCTTGAATGTGATCAACTACTTCTCAATATAAATGCTGCAAAAAATGTGATATACTTTTTATTATGGTTAAATGTTTAGTTTACTTTATAAGGATAAATTTCATCGTAAATTTCATAATCATAAATTACATAGCAAATTTTGATCCGTAATAATATACTTGTTGCGCACTTTACGCATCAACATAATTACACAATATTCTCAAATTGATTAAAATACTAATGAATACTATTATTAAATATATGTGTGTACGTGCAGTTCACGTCTTTTAGACGTCAATTTAACGTCAAAAACACGTCTTTCTTCCTTCAAAAAGAGACGTCTTATTGACGTTCTAAAAAGACGTTATTTGGCATTCTATTAAGAATGAATTTCGGACATCCTAAAAAGACGACTTTGCAACGTCATATGAACGTTGGCGTGTCCACGATGTATGTATATATATATATATATATATATATATATATAATATATATATATATATATATATATATATATATATAATATATAAATATATATATATATATATCCATACATATATATACATATATATATATATATACATATATATATACATATATATGTATATATATATATCTATATATATATATATATATATATATTTATATATATATATATATATATATATATAAATATATATATATATATATATATATATATATATATATATATATATATATACATATATATATATACATATATATATATATATATATATATATATATATATATATATATATATATATATATATATATATATATATATATATATATATATATATATATATATATATATATATAAATGTATATAGCGGCGGTTTTAAGCACAGGCAAAGCAGGCATTTGCCGGTGGCCTCGCGCTCAGGTGGCCTCGCATTTTTTTTTCTTAGTACAAGTAATATAAAAAAATTTTCTTAGTGCAATAAATATAAACAACGAAACTCATTTATTAAAATTCAATATAATGTATGCGTACAGTATTTTTATAAACAGTATTTTTATAAAATATTCAACTTTACATATACATCTATTATTATGTATGTAGCAATTTTTTTTTTGCGTTATACATAATGCCTTGCAACCATATAAAAGAGTATGCGGTTTCTAGTCTCATATACATTGACAATGACTGTGACAAATATATCTTTGCCCATATACACCTACACGTCTCAAAGGCTTTTTCTGTTTTTCCATCCTCCTAAATAAATGACTTTTTGTTTGTTTGTTTATTTATTTTATATAATATTGTCTTTACATTTTTACTGTTGCACAAGACATAATCTGAGCAGTGATGGGATGTTATGCTGGTTCCGGGTATTTGTTGTAGCGGTTTCTCTTTGAGCCATAGATCAGTGTTTATTCCATGTATAGGCGTTTTATCCATTGTGGATTCGATGAATTATAGCTACATTTGCTAACAGTTATTGACAATAGTCCCATAAGCGGGGCTGCACCCTCTCTGGGAATATCCTTGGTGAGTTGGTGAAGTCTAAAGTTGCTTCAAATGGTTCATCACTTCTGAATAATTCTAAAAAAAATTTCGTAGTTTCCACCAATTTTATCATAATAGAAATATCTGCCGAGGGAGTTGGTAAAGTCTAAAGACTCTCCTTGCATTGCTGTTAAAGCCATCTTGGGTTCTTTGATTTACGACTGGCACTTCCCTTATTATTGTTGTAGCTTTTATATTCACTCCTTACGCTGGCTTTTGATTAGACTCGACGTTACAGAACTTACAACAAAGACTGATTTTTCTTTTAATAATTTATCACATTTACATACTATTTTTATTATTTTACATTAATGTTTGCATGAGGATGCTTGTTCCTTCCTTTTGACTTTGAGTCTTTATGCATTTTATGAGTTGAGTTCTTTATGTACATTTTAATATACAAAATCCTGGTACGTTTTTGGTTTTATATTGAAAAGATTTGTGGTTTCTGTAGTATTATATTTGTTTGACGTCGCTATGCCATTTTTGTTTTTGTGAGCACTTTAATGTCTTCATTAACGATCTTTTTATTTTTCCTGACAACAATTTTGTTTTTAGTTTCTCGTTTGTTATAGTTTGTTATATTGCTATAGCTATAGTATGATTGTTGTTGGTATAAAAAATGTTGTGCTATGATTGTGTGCGAGTTACAATTTTTTGGTATAATGTAAGTGATGAATGATGTAAAAATAGAGATTATTTGTTTTCCATTTCACTTCTAAATTATAAAAGAAGTGAAATAAAGTGAAGAAGTTTCTAAAAGCTGGCTAGTGTATTCTATACAAAATAATTCGGTATTTTGCTTTTGTTGCAAAATTTTTCCTACCCGAAAAATATGTTTATCGTCGACTGAAGGTTATTCAGATTGGAAAAATATAGGTTCTAGCTTAAAACAACATAATAAATCTCAGGATCACATTAGCTGTATGCAAAAATGGATGAATATGTCAGTTAATTTAAAATAAAATGCAACAATTGATCAAAATTTGCAGAGAATGATAGAAAATGAGAAGAAACATTGGCGCTTGGTACTTGAACGTCTTTTTACTATAGTGCTAATGTTAGCTGAAAGATCATTACCTTTTCGTGGACACCGTGAGCAACTTTATCAGTCTAATAATGGAAACTTCTTGGCACAAGTAGAACTTATTGCAAAATTTGATCCAGTTATGTTAGAGCATCTCAAACGAATAAAAAATAAAGAATGCTTTGACACTTATCTTGGAAAAGATGTGCAGAATGAAATAATTGGACTTATATCGAGAAGAATACTGAAAACTATCGTATCTTCTGTACAATCATCAAAATATTTTTCTGTTATCATGGATTGCACTCCTGATGTAAGTCATAAGGAACAGCTTTCAATTCTTTTGAGATGCGTTAAAAATTAATCAGGAAGAAGAACAAATTGAAGAATTTTTTGTGGTTTTTTTCACATAACTGATAGCACTGGTACAGGTTTAGTTGAAACTTTTTTAAATTTATTAGCTGAGTATAATTTGAATCTTATGAATTGTCGTGGGCAATCGTATGATAGTGGTGTTAACATGCGAGGGCAATACAAAGGGGTTCAAGCTTTAATCAAAGAAAAAAATCCCAGAGCTCTTTACGTTCCATGTGCTAACCACACATTTAATCTAATGGTATGTGATGCTGCAAAATCAGTATCAATTGGAATTAACTTTTTTGGTACTGTTCAACGAATTTTTACATTTTTTGCTGCATCAACCGTTCGATGGGACATACTGCAAAGTGTTTGTAAAATGACTGTTAAATCATTATCAGATACGCGTTGGGAAAGCCGTATAAATAGTATAAAAGTTGTAAAAGATAATTTGGTTCAAATTATAGAAGCTTTATAAAAAGTTGCAGATTCAATTTCAATTGGAGTTGCTGTTTCTGAAGCTAATGGTCTTGCAAATGAGATATCCTCATATCAGTTTATACTTTCACTTACAATTTGGCATAATTTATTGTTTGAAATTAACAAAGTAAGTAAAGTTATGCAGAATCCCTCGGCAGATATTTCTATTATGATAAAATTGGAGGAAACTACGAAAATTTTTTTAGAATCATTCAGAAGTGATGAATCATTTGAAGCGATTATTAAAAAATCTGAAGAAATAGCTATAAAATTAGGTACTGAGCCAGTATTCCCTCAAGTGCGGCTTAGCCGAAAACGACGTTTTTTTGAATATGAAGGAACTGATACACCTCTAAATGGAAAGTCTAAATACTAAGTAGATTTTTTTAATGCAATAATTGATGTTGCATTAGTAAGCTTAAATGAAAGATTCAAAATGCTTGATTCATACAACAAAATATTAGGTTTTTTAACCCGTACCGAAAAAATGCGAAGTTTAGATGCAAATGAATTGTTGAATGATTGTAAAAATTTAGAAATATCACTGAGAAATCCTAGTACAGAAGAATCAGACGTGAACCATGAAGAGTTATACTTGGAAATAAATACATTTTTAAGAATGGAAGCTTCGGCGGAATCGAAAGACGCACTGGAAATTTTGAAGTATATTACGGCAAATTCTTTAATCGAAATTTTTCCAAATTTATTTATTGCCCTACAAATTTTACTAACTTCCCTATTTCAGTGGCAAGCGCAGAGAGGTCATTTTCCAAATTAAAACTCATAAAAATCTATTTACGTTCCACTATGGGTCAAGACCGCTTATCTGCATTAGCTATGATTTCCATTGAAAATAAAATAAGTCGGGCCTTGGACTGTTCTGATTTAATTGATGAGTTTGCGTCTTTAAAAGTCAGAAAAGTTAAGTTTTAAGTCAATGTAATCGATCCTCCTAAAATCTGCGAAAAAAATAAATGGTATCGCATTTTGAGTAGTCTTATTAGTGCATCTTCATCCAAAATAAAAAAAAATACTTAATGTACATTTAAAACCTATGTGCGTTTTTTGCTTCGTTACGTTCTAATAAATATCCAAAACACAATAGAACACAAGAATTAAAAACTCAACTAATATAATAGAAAACTTGCCTATGGCCTCGCATATGGTAAATCCGCCACTGTATATATATATATATATATATATATATATATATATATATATATATATATATATATATATATATATATATATATATATATATACAAATATACACTGTATATATACACATATATGTATATATACAGTGGGTGCAAAAAGTATCCAACACGATAGAAAAACTTTATTTAATTAAAGACCATTCAACAAAATAACATAAACAAACACTATTCTAATATAATTTTACATGGGAAATACAAATATCATATCAAAACAACAATATCATTAAATGTTGACTTGATAATTGCAATTTTGTAAAAGTTAATATTCAAAAAGTATCCTAGACATCGTAAAAAAAGAATTTAATTCGCCAATAATTTTTCATCCGTTATGTTCGAGGGAAAATTCTAGAATCAGAAAACGTTGGAACATTCTAGAATGCAAAAGAACGTCATAGAATCTTTCTAACTGCATTCATTAATTACCTGACATCTTTATTAAAAGTTTGCCTAAATTTTACGCACTTCAACAATACCTAAAACTGCAGAATTGTCTGAATCAACTAGAAAATCAATTATTCATCTGCACAGAGATGGTTTGGGATATAGAAAAATTTCATCGGTGTTAAATACCCCAGTTTCGACAGTTGGTGATACTGTTTGGAGGTGGAAATCCTTCCATCTTTTGACTAGTCTGCCTCGTTCAGGGCGTCCTACAAAAATATGTGACAGTACAGCTAGGAATTAAGTTCGAAAAGTACAAAATAATCTTCGAATGACTCGCTCTGAACAGCAAAAGGACTTGCAATAATCTGGAACAAATGTTAGCAAGAATACAATTAGGACAGTTCTTCGAAAGAAAGGATTCCACTCTCGGTCACCAAGAAAAACCGCTCTCTTGAAGGAAATTCACGTAAAGAAACCCCGGAACTTTGCTAAAGAGCACTTGAGTAAAACTTCGAGCTTTTAGGATAAAATATTATGGTCAGATGAGACTAAAAT
This sequence comes from Hydra vulgaris, assembly GCF_038396675.1. NCBI lineage: Eukaryota > Metazoa > Cnidaria > Hydrozoa > Anthoathecata > Hydridae > Hydra > Hydra vulgaris. The sequence goes on from NC_088928.1 coordinate 52,607,040, forward strand.
GAGTTGTTTGATCGGAACTGTGTCAGTCGTATTTGGAGACAGAAGAACTCTGCGTTTCACCCGTAGAATACCGTCTCAATAGTGAGGTTTTGGAGGTGGCAGCATGATGTTTTAGGGTTGTTTCTCTTCTGCAGGCCCTGGGGAATCATAGAAGGAAGGATGAACTCCGAAATTTATTCGGGCATTCTTGAGAGATGTCTCGTGAAGTCAGCCGAAAAATTGAACCTTCCTCGAGGTTGGATATTCCAACAAGACAATGACCCTAAGCACACGGCTAGGGCAACTCGTGCGTGGTTTCAGGAGAGGAAAATTAACTTATTGGAATGGCCAAGCCAATCACCTGACCTCAATTCTATTAAAAATCTGTGGCGGAAATTGAAATTGAGGGTACAGGAGAGAGATCCAAGAAATCTTAATCAATTGAAAGAAATGTGCAAGGAAGAGTGGGCTAAATTCTTATTAGTATACGTGCTAATCTTGTGAACAAGTTGCCAATTGTTTAGAAGCAGTTTCGGCTGCTACAGGTCACATGACAAAGTATTGAGTAAATTTTTTACAATGTGTTGGATACTTTTTGAACCTTGATTTTTACAAAATATGTTCATATATATATATATATATATATATATATATATATATATATATATATATATGAACATATGTATACAAATATTAGATTACCTATATTAGCTACTTCACAAGTAAAATATGACATCACTGAATATCCTAACATTATTGCAACATCAAATTGACCTGTAAATATAAAATAATCATTTACTTTAACAATGTTTGTTACATTATCAAAAAACGTAAGTAAGGCTTATATAATTGTATTATATTATATATAATATTATAATTGTAAAAAAATTAATGGATTTTGTTTTACAATACTTTTCTGTTGGTTTTTTTTTTTTTTTTAACATTTATTAAATTTTTTTTTTTAATTTTAATTCATAAATAACTAGTCCAAATTCGGTGGCTGATGGTAGAGTTTGCAAAATAAACCAAAGTGTTTAAAACACAAATATATACATACCCAGTTGAGAGTAATTATATCCTCTTGGAAAACACTCGCCAAAATACTTAATTTCAAAAGTTCTTTCTTTTTTTTTTGCTTCTTGTATAATTTCATCGGCGGTCCTTTTCCCTCCATTTGACAAACGTTTTGGAAACATTATAACTAATGTTTTGTTGCTAGCATTTTTACCTTCATTAATGCAATTTCTTTTTTCGAGGATGTCTTGTTTCATTCGACCCTGAACATATTCACATGAAGCAGGTAATGGTATTATTTTATGTGATCCAAGATAATGCTGCTGTTACATCACATCATAAAAAATACCACCAGCCATAATGACATCAGGATTATATCGTACAGCATTATACAATTCTTTTTGTAACTCAATCATATCTTCGTATGATGTTCCTATCTGTAATTACTATTAATTACAAGTTTTTTGTTAAATGGAGCAAATATTAAACAATGACGTATATTAAATCCACACACAATAATGTCAGCTTTATTTAATTCTGAATCATTTTTGTAAGTATTCCAAAACAATTCTTGCGTTAGTTTCAAATGTTCGTTAGAATAACCGTTAATTAGCTTGCTCTGTAGTCCATTAAAATGTTTATCCCTGTATTCCCAACTAATATACTTAAAACCTGCTTTTGGTACAACCTCCTTATTGTCGGCTGCTGGTCCTAAATGAACCCCGATGCCTAAAACAACGATCTGTTTTTTGTATTCTTTTTTGCTTTTTATCTTCAAAGTTTTAAATAAACAAAGTACATTTTGTGGTGAAGAAACTGTAACATTGTTTTTATTAAGATCGTAAGTATTTTTCCATCATGTTTTTGTTAAATGAGAATGTTCTTTGATAAAGTCTGAAGTTTTCAAGCTATAAAGCAGATTTTCAGTTTCTTGTTGAAAGCCACTTCGTTGGTATATATAAGATTTAGTTTTTCTTAAATAACTTACGTTATTCATGATAAAAATAAACACTAATAATAAAGGTAACAGTGAAAGATATACAATTTTCTTCATTGCTCACAACCTCAAATCAAAATTTAAAAAGCAAGTATTTATATTATCATTATTTTTTTCACTAAGTGTGATTTTAATCGAACAGCGTCAACTTGATGCGTTTAAGTAAATTAAAATTTATATCGTGCGTTGTAATATAATAAAAAAATCTTTTTAATCTTTAATCTGCAGAACAATGCATCATTATATTATTAGCCAAATTCATTTCAGAGGTCTTGTCACAAAATTAATTTGATTTAAGGGAAAAAGTAAGGGCGGTAACATTATTTAAAAAACCCGAAACTAATAAATTTAAACTAATAGTTCCGTCCTGACTAAAAACGTAGTTTTAATAATTTTTTTTGTTCAAATTATTGTTTATGTTCTTAATTTATAAATTATTTTTGCATCTAGTACAAGTGTTTGAGAGCTTGAGTTCTTTTATTTCTTATTTTTCATGGTAAATTTTTCTAATTATTTTGTGAATATTTTGTTATACAAAATTTCAACACAAAACTTTTTTTAGGGGTTCTTGACGACAAGACCGTACGGTCTTCTACGAGTCCCCACTATTTCCTAATATTGAACATGTAGAGTTTAATTATGATTCTCTATTTTATATTATATAACGAATTGCTTTTTTTAAAATGTAATAAAATAAAAAAAAAATAAAAAAAAAAATAAAAAAAAGCAAAGGTACTTGCGTTATCCAACAAACGGAAGTTCGCGGAGGCGATTACTTTTGGCTAGTAAACGGAAACTTTCGGCTTCGGCCGAAATTTCGGCCGAAACCGAAACTGAAATTTCTGCTTCAACAATTTTTTTACTTTTCCTGTTTCGGGCGAAATTTCGGTACAAACCGCAACCGAAATGAACCGAAACTTTTATAAGATTTTTTTTAAGTTTTAATTTAGAGTGGGATCATGACGGTTTCCTAATTGTAATTGTTTGTTAGTAAATTAATTTTTAATTATAAAATTGTAGAAATTTTATTTGAAATCACGTTACTTAATAGTTTTAAGTTACTATTCTCAAATCATTCTTAAAATGAATTAACATTTAAGTAAAGCAACCCAAACCAATAGTTTCGTCAAAAGTTTCTCAGTGCTAAATTTTACAATGGAAAATAATCGATAAAAAACTGGTTTATGGAATCATTTTACCGTGACAGCTAGTGATTTCAAATACGGAACTTGCAATATCTGCAATTTGAAAATATCTCGTGGATCGCAAAATCCAAAACTTCAATCACTTAGCGGACTTTCATCACATCACATTTCATCACATTTAAGAAGTCGTTTACTCTAAACAATCTCCTAACTGAAAAAGCAGTATTCAAGACATTCGTTCAAATAAAAGAAACAGACTTTTGCCAGGAAACATGAAAAAAAAGTATTCCGCAGAGAAAATACTTTAATTATTACCTTTAATTATTGAAATGTCTTGACATATTATAGTTTTTATCAAACTATGTTTCATGGTGATTGCTTAGATATATATAAAATATTTTTTTTTGCTTTAATTCGGTGATCATAAAAGGCTCATGGAATTTTAAACATTCTTTCTCAAATTTCGGCCGAAATTTCGGTTTCGGTTCGGCCGAAATTTCGGTTTCGACTACGGCTTCACTGAACCGAAATTTCGGTACTTTCGGTTTCGGCTCAAATATCGGTTTCGGTCGATGACTACTTTTGGCAATCTAAAAATTAAATGTTTTTAACGAACCGTAATGGTTACTCTATTAAAATAAAAATAACAAACTAGTGTTAATACATTTTAAATATTTAACTTTTCACAAAAAATCAAAAAAACATAAAAATTCAAATCCAAAATATTATCATATATAGTTAAATCATACTTACTCTGTTTGATTTTATTACTTTTTGACGTATTTCTAAAAATCGTCAATACTTTTAAAACTTTATAGTTTAGATCTTCAAAAAAAATTATTGCAAATAAAAATATATTGAATAAATTCTTAAATATTTACTTTTCATACTCAAATAATCTCTATGTTTATAAACAAGAGATTATTTATAAGAGAGTAAATAAAAAAAAACTGTTGTATTAAGGAATTTCCTTAAAAGAATATGGAGCACTTAGGAACAGTCACAAAAAAAGGATGAGACTTAATTAAATGACGAGTAACACAAGAATGAATTTTAGTAGATGGCACAGGAGACGCTAGCTCTTTAGAACAGTGCCCATTATAGTATTTGTAGAAAAGAGAAAGAGAAGCAACATTATAACGATGTGATAATGGTTGGAGGTTGGCTGCAAGAGCAGGTCCAACTATGTTTACAATGCATTTTTGCACCTTGTATAAAAGAGAAAGGGCATTATTAGAAGATCCGCCCTAGATATGGCAACAGTATTCCATACAAGGCCAGATTTGAGATATATAGAGATAGTGAATAGAATCCGAGGTAAGAAAGTGTTGAGCCTGATGAAGAGATGCAACCTTGGCATATGCTAATTTTGCAACTGATTTGATATATGGTTTCCAAGAAAGATCGGAAGTGTTAATCCTAGAAGATGAAGAGTTGATGACTCATAGAGTACATTACCGTTCATAAATATAGGAAGATCTAAACTAATGCGATAACAATTGGCTAAAAAAAATTGAGTTTTATCTGAATTAGAGTTCACCAGCCACTGTGAGCCCCATGCTGTAGCAGAAGTGAGATCCTTTTCAAGCACCAATGCCCCCTCCAAAAAATCAGAGAGTGTTGGCTTCTTATCACGACAAGAATAAATGGTAACATCAGCAAACAATGCCACTTTAGATGTAAGAATATCTGGAAAATCATTAACGTAAGTTAAAAAGAGTATAGAGCCAAAGATAGAACCTTGAGGAACCCCTGAAGTTACAGAATAAGAAGAAGAGTGCTGTCCGTCGAGAACAAATTTTATATTACGATTGGAAAGGAAGGATTCAAAAACCTTTAGATGTTACCAGATATACTGTAAGAAGATAGCTTATGGAGAAGACAAGCATGAAAAACTTTATCAAAAGCTTTAGAAATGTCAAGAGTGATAGCCTTAACCTCTCCACCTTTATCAAATGCACGATAAAATCTATCCGTTATTACTGTTAGCATTTTCGCTGTAGAACAAAAAGATTGAAATCCCTATTGATGAATAAAGTAAGTTATTAGATTCAAGATGAGAGATTAATTGTTTGTTAATTAAATATTCAAAAACCTTGCTTATGATAGGAAGAAGACTAATGAGACGGTAGTTGGACGAATCAGATTGCTCTCCAGAAATTTTGAAAATAGGGATATCAGATGCCGCTTTCCAGAAGGCTGGAAAACAAGACTCTGATAAGCACTTGTGTGTATATATATATATATATATATATATATATATATATATATATATATATATATATATATATATATATACGTGTATATATATATATATATATACGTGTATATATATATATATATATATATGTATATATATATATATATATATATACATATATATATATATATATATATATATATATATATATATATATATATATATATATATATATATATATATATATATATATATATATATATGTGTGTGTGTGTGTACTCTTAAAAAAGTGGGACCCTTTTAAAAAATTTTACAAATGAATTAAAAAATGAATATCTTTGAGGCACTGTTTTTTATCAGATTTTGTAAGGCTATATGATACTGTTAAGCCTAACCTTAAAATAATTAAATAAGACTTGGACTGTGCTCAAGCGTTTTGGACCCAGAGTTTTGACCCGGTTTTTAAAAATTTGACTGGTTTTTACTACATTTTCAATTTGCCGGTCAGTTTATTTTGTTAAGAAGGCAAATATTTAAGACGCTTTTAAGCTTTTGTGGAAGTTAAGTAGAGAAACTGATTTTTTTCGCAGAAAAATTTCAAAAATAAATTTAGTTTTTATTATTTCCTTATTTTATGATTTGCTTTAGCGGAAAAAATAAAATGTCTACATAACAGTAGAAACAAGTATAATTTAAAATAAAATGGGAAAAGATACAATATCGAAACATAATGTTTTTTAATAAATGATACAATAGAGATGCTACGATCATTTCAACTGCCTACTAAAAAGCAAGTTCTGCAATATTTATATGGCAAATTATTTAAAGCTAGAAAAATAAAATATAGACTCAATGCCAGATTCGTTAACAAGGTCAAAAGTAGCATTACCAAGGCCAAGGCCACACTTCTTTACCTTGCGCTGACTTAAACAAATTTTTTTTTAAACTGCATAATATTCCCGGAAAGAAATAAAAAAACTGTATACTGTTTTAACAAAAGAATGTTTATGTTATTAAAAAGACATATACCAAAAACTTTAATTGTAGGTTTACTTTCAGGCTTTGCGCAAGACCTGGAATCATTGTTGACACTTTTTACCGGTTGCAACCAATTAATCAATGATAATCAGGTTTTCTGGCAGTGGGTCTTCTGATAAAGATAGAACTCTGATTATTTGTATGTACACTTAAAGAATTTATATAACATAATAATTAACAGCGTATTTTGATTAACCTTCAAAAAGAAGGGGGTGAGGAGAGCCCACCCCAGTCAATCTCTTTTAAGTACTATAACAAACAAACAATGATAAAAATGATTTAAACAAACATTACAAAAACCAAAAAAAAAACAATTAACTAGGTGTTGTTTGCAGTCCCATGATCACTAAACAGTTGTTCTGCAGCATCAACATTAGGAAACGAATCAGTGCTGCTATCTAATTCAGGGTCAATTTTACAGGAGCTGAATACACTTACATTTTCTATGTCAGGGAACTCTTTCAAAAACTGAGATGGTGTTTTCTGCTCAACTAATTTGCGATAGGCAGCTTTTGTCTTTGAGGATTGCACGATTTAGTTATTTTTTAATTTGAGCTGCTTTTTCAGCTTATGCTCAGACTTAACTTTTCATACTGTTCCTCTACCAGCTTTACAGCCCTCTTGCTACAACCATTGACAACAGCCAGGTTTTTAACGTACAACTGGAACTCCAAATAATCAGAATTTATATTTCATGAACTAGCTGGACTTGGTTTTGTCATGGCCTAAAATGTAAAATATTAGCCATGATTTTGGCAGATATAAGGTGAGCCAGTTTTGACCGCTTGTTAATGTTTTAAAACTTTTAGCCGATCCTCTTCTTTTCTTGTTCAGTGATTGAATCATATGAATTTGACAGCACTATGGGAACAAAAGTTGAATCCAGGCACCAGCTATGGTGTCTCCATGATTTGAACACTGCACTTGTAGCAGGTTCATCCTCAACATACTTGGACATCTTCCAGATAGAATTCAAGTCCTGATAAAGATAAAAAAATTTATAATTATATATTATAATTTATAAATATATAGTTTTAATACATGAAAATTTAGAAATGGTCAATTTATATTTCAACTTAATATTTATATTTTGTTTGAATACCTGTAATGGAGCAATGTCTGACTTCTTATTAACAAAAAACTTGGGTGCATAGAAGATATCAATAAACTTGCCTATTATGGTGATGAGAGCTGAATCCAGATTTATAAACATTTGCAGAAATTCTTTGAGAAGGAGAATTTTTAGTTAATAAATACTAAGTCATGGATCTGACATGGTGCGTAGCACCAAATTTCTTAAACTTGCAAATAAAACTTGGGTTCAGGTACATAAAACACAACTCTGCCAGGTCATGGTAGTCATCTCTCTTATTACCAATCTAATGTGTTATTATGTTTTTATTAAATGTTTCTAAAACCTAGATACTATAACGCAACGAAAAAAATACTTCTTAAAATGATTATATAGAGTTTAAATAAATGTCTGCTAACAATATTTTTAAACTAACCTCACTTTTTAAATGCTTTGGTTTTTACTCCATAAGTTTATCTTTTCTTGATTTGTTTAAGCTTCTAACCAAGCTCCACAAACAGATTTCCATTCAAACCTATTCAGCTGGCAACTTTTAGTATCAATGAAATGACATTACTTATGAAGCAATTCATAAAAGTTGATTTTCAGGACGAACAGTGGCCTTGCAACCAACAGCCATTAAAAAATGATTTATGTGGAACTTTTCTATCTTTTCTACGTGATGTTAGGCCAACATCAGTAAGGGGTTAACAAGGTCAGATCTCAGTCTTTAAAAATTAAATTGCTTTCTTACATTTTATACTTACCGCAGTCAAACTATTATCAATATTTCTGTAGCTTTTCATAATTGTTATAATACTTTAAAAATTCAAATAACACAGTTAGTAATAAGATTAAAATTTTTATATTTTATTTTTTTTACTTGCATATAGCTCCACGCAGTTTAACAGTATTGCGGTTGGCATTATCAAAGCACAAAGCGTGCACGTTGTCGGCTATAGCCACCTTCTTCAAAAGGTAACTAATTGAGTTAAACAGGTTTAGGCCAGTGGCGGAGTCAATGCCTCGTGCACCTAACAGGCAATTCTTGCCATCAAAACTTTCAAGTACACAGATTTTTTCCTTTACTTTGTCACAGTGCTCAGGTATCAAATTCTTTACTATTTTGCTATCCTTGTAATTGATTTGACACAGCAATAAATTTTTAAAATCTTTATTAATACCTTATTTTTCATTCTGTATACACTTCAATATAAACGAGACTGCTTATCTAGATTACTTTCCCCTTCAATAACCAACTTGGTTAGAGTAGCAGTAATTTTATTGGCAGATATGTTGGATCTCAGAGCTGTTCTCGTTGTGTTAAGTAGGTGTCTTTACCAATGTCAATATGTTGAGATTGAGAATTTCATGTATTTTATTTTTGCTGCTAAATCCCTACCAATTCTTATTGGTTATTTCTGATAATGAATCATTATTAGAAATAACCAAAAAGGGATAAGAAAACCCTCCCCTCCTTTTTTTTTAGATGGTTAATCAGCATACACTGTTAATTAATATGTTTCCATAAATTAAATAAGCATAGATAAAAAAAATCAGAGTTCTATCTTTATGAGATGACTCACCGCCAGAAAAGCCTGGATTTCATTGATTAATTGGTTGCATCCGGTAAAAAGTGTCAACAATGGTGTCGCAAAGCCTGAAAATAAACCTACAATGATAATTTTTGGTATATATTTTTTTTTAAATAACATAAATATAATTTGTTCATATAGTTTTCAGTTTTTTTATTTTTTTCCCAGTGTATTTAGCAATTTATAAAAAAAAAGTCAGCGCGAGATAAAAAAATAATTAAGAAAATTATATTTATGTTATATATATATATATATATATATATATATATATATATATATATATATATATATATATATATATATATATATATATATATATATATATATATATATATATAAATATATATATATATATATATATATAATATATATATATATATATATATATATATATATATATATATATATATATATATATATATATATATATATATATATATATATATATATATATATATATATATATATATATGAGAGAGAGAGAGAGAGAGAGAGAGAGAGAGAGAGAGAGAGAGAGAGAGAGAGAGAGAGAGAGAGAGAGTAAGAGAGAGAGAGAGTAAGAATCTTATTACATTATTTTAACAATTTTACTATAGCACTATAACGTTGTTTTCTTTATAAAGAAGTAAGATCTTTAGCTTGAAAGATCGTAGAAAGAAGCTATTGAAAAATAAATCACGCAATACACCGCAAAATTTAAGTACTATAGATAGCTATAAACATGAAATGAAGTTATTATTTGATATAAGTGTGGAAAATGTGCAACAAAACATTTTATCAAACAAACAAATTAGTAAAGAAGAAGAAAAGGCATTATAAACTTTTTGAATAATCAACGAGGAGAACGTAAAGCTGTGATGGGTAGAATAGACAAAAAGTACTTATTAATTAAAGATAGCAAAGGGAGATTGAATCTACCAAGAAGAGGGTGACTCCTTCAAATTGTAAATTATTAGCTTCTGAATATATACCCAATTTAGCTGTAAATCAGATTTGCAGTGAAGAATCACAATACAAAGAGGATAACCAAGATAATGAATATCAAAGGAAAGGAAGCCAAGATCTTGAAAAAAAGAAACCAGATTTTGTTGAAGGTATGCTATCTAGAAAAATTGTAAAAACCACTGCTGCTACGGCTAAAAGAAATGGTATTCACCACATACATCTACTTTGGCTAGTATCATTAACTCAGCTGTTGGAAACGTAAAGGACTTTGATATTTCTCTTAAGTTAGCAAAGGTGCATGTGTATTTCAGGGTACAATTCTAGTGCTGGAAAAATGGATGTGCAGACCGTTTCTATGGTTTGCTTGCAGACATCACTTAAATGGGGTCCATGTTAAGGTTAGAACTATACTACCTATTGTTTATATATAAAATACTTTTGTTCTAGTTCTGTTCAAATGGATTTTTTATTATCTTGTTTGTCATTATCTAGCATGCAGTACATGCAGTTTCTGGGATGGTCTCAGACGAAAAAGTTGATATTCTTTTCAAAAAAAATCAGTTTCTGCGAAACTATTATCCTGGAAATAAATTTGAACAACCTAAGCAGGTTTAAAAGAAGCAAGCGTAAAGAAACATATTTAGAATAAAGGGTAGAAATTTGTATATTTCTTTTTTCTAAATTGAAAAAAAATATATTAGGAAAATTATAATAATTACATTTTTTCAAAATCTTTTCTAACCAAAACTTATCTTAAACGATCCTTGTTCACAGAAAAAATTTACACGTGGTGACTACAAGCATTTGGCAGGGCTTGTTTTGGTTTGGCAAGGCAGTGATAAACTTGCAGACTTTAAGTTTTGTAAACCTATAGCTTTTTATTATGCAAGATTTTTATCAAAGCTATCTACTACATGTCAATAGAACTGCTTGCATTTCATTTGCAACAACTTGATATAATTAGTGCAGAAGAAATAGCGACAGTTCATCAAGTTGCTGAGTTTACTGGGCTACTTCATGCAATATAGTTTCTGAAAGCACAAAAGGCAGCCTCTTTTCCTTGCTTAGATATATGTGCAATCAGGGACATGATAAAATACGAACGAAATGTTGTTAAGTGTGATGAAACGTAAGACAATAACACAAGTGAAAAAATTATTTTTATTCCTTCAAGATTAACATGAAGAAAACTACCTTTTCCAAACATCAACATTACGAAAATTCCAAAGTTATGGCAACTGGTTTGACATCAAAGTTGGATTCTATTTCAACAGCCAAATCTTTCTGCAATAGAAACAGAATGGGTTCAAGTTAGCTTGAAGTAAATATTTTTCTTAATTAATTTGATTTATTACATTTTTTTAACATTTATAATATTAAAAAACGCCTGAATATATTTTATCTTAACAATTGGAATAATTTTTTATGATATCGATTCTAAAAAACAATTATAGAAAAGTTAAATGTAGTAAATGATTGTGCTGAAAAAGGAGTAAAACTCATCCAAGACTTTATACACATGTGCCAGGATGAGGAATTAAAGTATTACGTGATGCTTTCAAATTCAAGTCGCAGACAATATATATATATATTTCTTAATCACAACTTTCATATTCTCATGTTTTCATGTTTGTTTCATTTTAATGAACATGCCATTATTAAACTTTCAAAAAAAAAAATTTCGTTTGATAGTTGTGAATTGATATTAGGAGTATTTATTGATCTTTTCAAAACCTTTGATACAGACGACCACAGTAAGGTAGAAGATTTTTGAAAAAAGTACCACAGCTTTTGTACAGTTTAAATAAAAGTTGCAGTTTTTGCTGAAAAAAAGAATTAAGTTATTAATTCTTTAAAAAAAGCAAAGCCCAGCTAGTTCAAAGCTACTCATTGTCCCCACAAGAGGGGTTAGTTTTGGACAAGATTGGGGTAGTTTAGGATATATGATAAAAATAATAATAATGTTTTTTTAAATTTAATTTTTCATTGCGGAAAAAAACTTTTATTCATGTTTATCTCAATCAATTTTAAATTTACACTCTTTACTTTGTTTTTATTTAAAATTGCTTTTTTGTGTTTATGACCATATAAAGTTAAACCCAAATTTTACAATGGTCATAATTTTTGAACGCTGAGAGATAATATTATGAAACTTAAAGTTTATATATAAATATAAGCCTAGTTCAGAATGGTACAAAAAATATTTTATCAACTTGATGCCCTCACGTTTAGGGTCTGTGTGTAGGGGAGGGGGGAAAAAGGGTGTTGGGATAAAATTTTAGGTCTCTTTTATTCCCAGCCTCCAATCATCGTAATTTTTTGCAAATTATTATTTTAACATAAGTATAAACACACAAGTGTTTAGAGTTTGCTCCATGTCTGGAAGTTAGCTATCTAAAACACCAAAAAATGCTGGGTCCGTCACCAATTAGTTATCTTTTTATGGTCACCTATTTTAAAGATTGGAGTTATTTTTGGTATTTTCAAACTAACTTAGAAAGATCGTTGAGTATATATGCTTAAAAATGCTTCAAGAACCTAGTAGAGAACACCTCTAATGACATCAAAAAATGACAATCTTTCCTTTTATACCATCAGTGATCAGGAATAACTTTAAATTAAGCCAATAATAATTTTTATAAAAATTTTTATTCAAAATTGACGAAAATTTTTTCTATGGTGCAAAAAAGGAAGACAAGGAAAGAAGGCTAAAAATCCTGAAAGTAGGTTCAAAGGTGCTCACGTGGGGATAGGGGGGGTAGGGGTTCGGACAAATAATATTTTTTGTAAAAAAAATGTAACTAAAAGGTAAATTTTGAAGCAATTCTTTTCTATCAATCAAAATTCTTTCCTTAATAATTAAATAAAGTTGATGTTTAGTAAACTTTACATTCAATTATACAAAATTGAAAGAAAAATGAATAAATTTTGCATGCACATATATACTAACATATTCAAATATTTTTATAAATTAAAATAGAATTATCTATTATGTTTGCATGTAATAAAAATTAAAATAAAAGCATTTGTATTTAGGGAGAAAACTAAATTTTAATAGTAATATAATTTTAATGTAAAAAAGCTGTTTCACTTTCAAACATAAAGTAACGTTCAAATCTACTATTTCAGTACTTATTTTTTTATATCGTCAGAATCATAAGAACCTGTAGAAAATTTAGCTCATAAGATTAAATAAAATCTGTATTTTGGTTAAATGTTAAGTGTTTTTAAATCACTGTCCATTAGGCCCAATTTTAATTTATTTTTCTTTACTGCTTTAAATGTTATATCATTTTCATTGTAAGTTAGATATAAAAAATTAAGAGTTAAATTTGTTTATGATAGGGGAGGGTGGGGAGAAGTGTGACGTGGGAGAAGTGGAACATCCCAAAATATCTAGTTAGGAGATCAATCTTATCTTTTTTTAATTTTTTTTTTTGTTAATTATTGAGGTTGCCTTTTTTTGTGAAACAAACTTTTTCAAAAACAATTTTATTTTTTGAGCGGTGAAGTGGGACAAATAAAACTAATTGATCTCCCACTTTTTCCATAACACTTTTGTATAACTATATTGTAAAACTCAAAATTTCCAGAAGTCTTGCAACTTTTCAAAAAAAGATAAGTTATTCTATATTTAATGGTGAAACTTTATGTCTTATTTAGGCAGTTGCTATGGACATATTTATGGTAAAATATTGTGATGTAGATAATAAAACTTTAGAAATTTGTTAATTTGTTGGGTTTATTTTTATAGGAACTATAATAATTTTTTTCAAAACTTTCTAAAAATATTTTATCCTGTTATTTGCTAAGCATATTGACGTTCATTGACGTAGCAAGCTTTATTTAAGGCTAAGCATAGTTTGTACCCCCCATCTCTAATGGGAAAGAACCATTTTCTAATGTCCATTAAACTGGCTTAAAAGTTACTAAAAACTGAAAATAAAAATACTTGATTAAATATTTGTACTATTTTTTTCTTGGTTTAACGACCTTATTGATATTGACCTTAATGAAAGGCAAAAAGTAAAAAACATTTTTGCTAAAGTTAAACTATTTAAAAATATAGTTAGCAATTAAAATAAAGAACTAATGATTTTGAGGTCATAATTTCTGCCTCTACGTTTAAATAAGTGTTTTTAACACTTGAGTATCACTCGTCACAACCTTGCTAGAGCACTTTTGACTTTATAAATCAATAAATTAAAAGATTATACTATACTTTAAAATGGTTTAAATGTATACCGTATTATCATTCAATGCTACCAATAGGGTGATTTGTGTGTAGGTGTGTTTTATAAGTATTATACGATGCAAATTAATTTATTATTATTTTACAGCAAATTCAAATCAAGTGTATTTTCAAATGTTTTTTTAAATTAATTATTAAAATCTAACATAGTTAGTGCATTTATAAAATTTACCTTTTATAATAATGTTTTAAATGCAATCTTTATACATAAAAAGTCTTCCTATCTTTTTTAAAATTATGTTTATAATTTTATTTAAAACCTCATATGCAATCCTTACACTTAAAAAATCTTTGTTACTTTAAAACACTGTACAAAACTAATACTTGTTAATCTAAAAAAGATTTTATTCTTCGTAATTTGTGAATATTTTACATCGCAGTTGAAAGAAGTAACAGCTAGAAATATATTATACACAGGCTTAAAAGGCAGACCAACTCGAAAAACACTAATTTTTGTTTTTCCATAAATGTAATAAACGTTAAAGTAACATATAACAACTTTAGTAACTTTTACAACTTTTTTTTTATTGCTTTTTTAAAAAAATTGCGTGATTCATAAATTAATGAACTTGATTTTAACAATTTGACAAAAACATGTGCATTTATTGCTAATGGGTCTTTACTGAGCAGCCGTAACGCAGGGGTTAGCGTGCTTGCCTCAGAAACTAGAGATCGCTGGTTCAACGCCACCTCTGGGTAAGTTTAGTAAAATCGTTAAGGAAGGAGGCGTGAACTTCCTTTCAATATGCTCTTACGCGGTGCTCTGTGATAAGACCGTAAGGACTTCTTGGGGCACCTAAAAGAATAATAATAAAAAGAAATAAATAAATTAAAAAAATTTACAAGTGCAAGGCAAAAGCCGAAAAGTTTCAAAAAACCGGTTTTTGGTTTTTTTAAATTGTAAAGCTGGGTAACCGGTTTTTTTGTTATAAAAAAGGAATTTATATTACTGCCGTATAAATCCTACAACCTACCTTTACCATCTGTAAACTAAAAGAAAGTTTTTATACTTAAGCTAAAATAAAAAAATATAATTTTTTCATTAACTTATAAACATTAATTTTTATCAATGTACAGTAACATTTACATCTTTTTTTATTCATTTTTAATTTAGTTCGAATCCAATGAACTTGGATCATTTTTTGCTTTTAAAATCTCTTTTTTTCTTTCCAACCCTACTTTTTCTGTGACAACTCAATAAACTACTTTTTTATTTTTATACCATTCATAACTGATTATGTTATTTTACAAAAGTAAATGTAAAAATATACTACGATTTATAATACCTTAAGTAATACAAAATCAAATTTGTAGAAGAAAATTTTTGTCGTTGTTGCCTAATTATTTTAATTTTTTTTTTTTTTTTCAGTTTACAATGTCGTGATACATAATAATGTATACATGATAATATACAGTGAATACATAATAAGATGGGGTGCACGATTTTGAGATTTAACTATCTCAAATTAAAATAATTAAACATACTACTTGTCTAATAGAAAGCAGTATGTTTCTTATGATGGTGGTAAAATTGACAATAAGACAATCACTTGTGGAGTTCCTCAAGGATCCATTTTAGGACCGCTTTTGTTTTTAATTTACATTAACGACTTAAGCAGAGCTTTGAATATTTTAGATTTGTTTTGTTTGCTGACGATACCAATTTGTTTTATTCCCATAGTAACATAAAAACTCTATTTAAAACAGTCAACGAAGAACTGTTAAAATTAACTGAATGGTTTAATACAAATAAATTGTCATTAAACTTAACCAAAACTAAGTATATTTTTTTCATCGCTTTTATCAAAGAGACGAAATTCCTCTAAAGCTCCCAAATATTAGCATCGGGAATCAATTTATAAAAAGAGAACACTCAAATGAAGTTTCTAGGTGTTCTTCTTGACGAAAATATCACATGGATAAACCACTTTAATCGAAAATAAAAATTCTAAAAATATTGGCATACTTTATAAGGTAAAACCTTATTTAAATCAAACTTGCTTAAAATATATTTACTTCTCTTTTATTCATTGTTATCTCAATTATGCTAACATTGCTTGGTGCAGCACCAATAAAAAAAAACTAAACAAACTATTTAACAGACAAAAACATGCCATAAGAATAATATCCAACGCAGACCGTCTCTCTCATTTACAACCACTATTTATTAATCTGAAAATCTTAAATGTTTACCAAATAAATATATATCATCATTTAATGTTTATGTATAAAATCAATAACGATACGATGCCAAATATTTTTAAAACGCTATTTAAAAAAATACAGCACAAATACCTTAGTAGACATGCAAACAATAATTATGTTCAAGCTAAAAATCACTTTAAAGCCACTAAGTTTTCTATCACAGCTAGAGGCCCACAACTATGGAGTAAAGTAATTAGAAATGACATCAAAACGCTTGCAAACATAAATATTTTTAAATTAAAACTAAAAGAAATAATTTTATTTAATCAAAACATGAAGGACTTCTTCTAGAGCTATATTTATTTGTTGGCCTTTAAAATATTGTATGGTATATTTTCATTTTATTTGCAAAGGTTTAAAACTTAGTTCACTAAAAAACTTTTGTTTTGTTTTTTTGCTGTTTTTTGTTTTGTTTTTATATTTGATAACATTTTTACTGACAAGATTTGATAGCTATATTATTTACGGATTATTGGGAGCTTGGCGATAAGACTATTTTGTCTTCTTCTTGCCCCCGCCATGTGTATATTTTATCAATACGAGAGTTGTAATTATTTTAAACGGCAAACTTATAACTAAAAAAATGAAAAATAAAAAACAACAATAAAAGAAAAAAAAAATTAAACAAACGAAATAAAATAAAAAACAAAAATATCAAAAAGTTGACAAAATACTTCAAGTTGGTGTTACTTGTCTTTTCTGGATTGTTTTGATTATTATAACTATTTGAAAATTTAAATGTTGTTGAAAGACTGTCAGTATGTAATCTAATAATAATTGGTTAAAAAATATTGAATTAAGTAAAACTAAATGGAATATCAAAGTTCTTTTTAAAACTATGTATATTTTCACACTACTTGTGATTTCCTTGTTTGACGTGACGTTACTTGTTTGCTTGTCAAAACAAGAAATCTTAAAATTTATCTATTTAGTAATGTATAATTAACAACTGGGTTTTTTTAGGGAAAAAAAATTTTTTTCGGTATCAAGAAAACTGAACAAAAAACCGGTTAACCGGCTGCGGTTTCCACTGGTTTCCAAGCCCTAGTCCAGCGGCGGATCTGGGATAAATTTCTCCTTTGGCAAAATTTTTTGTATTTATAAAGCCTCTCTCCCCCCCCCCTCCCGAAACAAGTCTCACAACCCCATTCCCTTTCATGCAAACTACTGTCAAATGCCAAAGAAATGCCCCCTAACAATTTATCAATAGTTAATTTTTTCCCATCTACGCGAGTTGATATTTTAAAAAAATTCACACTTCACCTTATTTATTATAACCTCCCTCCCTGTTTATTTTGCACACGAAAGTTTGCAAAGTAAACATGGAGGGAGGTCATAATAAATAGGTTAAAAATCAAATGTTAAAAATCCTTACTAAATTTGGGTCATTATCTTTTCTATAAAAATATCTATAAATTTAAATTAAATTGAAATTAAACCAATATCTCATTCTTAAAATCCACAGTGTACACTACTAAAAGTAATCGAAACAATTTTAATATTCAAAACTAATTGTAAAATGATTCTTATAACTTGAATATTGCTACTCTCTGAACACAAATAGTACAGTCAAATTTCCATTTATTTTGTATAAACTAAATTCAGAATATATGCTGATGCTCTATCTTCACAGTATCAAGGTTGAAAGAGTATCTGTCAGTAAGGTATTTGTTTAAAGCACATAAACCACGCCAAGGTTCCTCCTATTCATGTGTACGATTTTTTATGCAGAACGATTAAAGACATATGACAGAAAAGTAAACCATTAATTAGCAAACTGCCTTTCCCTGCACATTTTTATTTCTGGACTTCATTTAAAATATATTATAGCAATGTGCAGTAGTGGATCAAGATATTTTGGGGCCCAGGGCTGTTTTACAGCAGGAGGCCTCTTTCCATGATTATTCAAAAAAATTATTTTCAGAGTTTCTTTTAAAAATATATTTATCTATGGACCGAAGCCTCCAAAACTGTGGAGCTCAGGGCTATAGCACTGGCAATGTAACTCCATAAAGAAATAGGCATGTGTTTTTTAAACTTTAAAATATAATTAAAAAAAATATATACTTACTGAGCACAACTTACATTTTTAGATAAATAACAAATTTAGATAATGCAATTTTTGTAATAGTATTAAAAGAAAACTTTTACTTACCACTGCTAATTATACTATTAAATTTTGGATGTTGAAATAAAACGACACATTAACATACAATTCTATTAAGGTACGTACCCGTAAAACACCAACTAACAAATACTTTTAAACAACAGCTAACAATACTAAAATATAGATGCAGTTACCAGATTTGATCTAAAATAAATTCAAATAAAACAAACAAAACATTTGCAAACAATCCTTTAGAATTTTTTTCAAATAAATAAAGTTAACTCGCAGGTAGCACATTACGAATAACTAAACCAATATTAAAATTTCGGAAACCTAATACTTTTCTCCGATATTTTCTCATTTGAAGTGTGAATAATTAAAATTATACTGTACTTTCAATTTGAAAAAAATAAAGTTCTCAATCCTTACTCAATTAACTTGTTAGAAAGAAAAAAAAACACGCGTTTTGTGTATTTTTTTGTAACTTTATTATTATTATGAGAATTATTGTTATTATAGTTATAACATTAACACACAGCTAAATAAATATAAGAAAAAAATTCAATTAATTAGATAAAGAAAACTGTAAAAAGATAATTTAAAGGATTGAAGAAATGAAAAAGAATCGTAAAAGGGGACACCCGGGTTTGAACCGGGGACCTCTCGATCTGCAGTCGAATGCTCTACCACTGAGCTATATCCCCGATAACCAACTACAAATATTTAAATTTAAATTTTTTTCAATATACCTAAGTATATGCCAAAAAACTTTTTAAATCTCAAGTTTTTTAAATAATTTTTTTGGTAGAGTGAACTCGAGCAAGTTAATTTTCCGGTGAGCAAATCCAGATTTCGCATTTTTCGTAAAATCACGATCCGAATATTATAAGTTCTTGAATTTCGAATTCGTTTTTAATAGAACATAAGTTATAACAAACTTTGCTTTAATATATAAAAAAGAATTATTTAATATAATAAATCTATTAAATTATTTATCTACTGCAATTTATTATAGGAAAATGAGTATAAGCGGTTTAAATAAATTTAAATAATTTGGGTCTTGATTTTACGAAAAATGCGAAATCTGGATTTGCTCACCGGAAAATTGTTTCAACCGAAGTCGTATTTTAATACACACCTCGTACCGAGATCAGATTAGGCAAAACCACTGATCTCAAAATATAACTGGATAGCGTATGTGGCAAATTTTTTGAAGCCAGTTTTGGCCTCCCAAGATGGCGACGGTTTCGGTTGATTACAGATGAAGAAATTTTTGTTACGAACTTATATGTCATTTACATATATAAATATTATGAAATGTACATGCCTCAAAATATAATTAATATAACAATAATTAAAAAAAAGGCAATATTACATATTTACGTAAATTTCTCTATTGTTTAACAAAATATATTCTAAACAATAAGTTTGCTTTTTTAAAGATAAATAAATGTTATTAAATAAGATAAAAATTTTTAGTTTTTTTTAATTAAGAATTAGTTTATTTAACATTAGTAAAGAACAAATAAGGAACTAGTAGTTATACAAGTTAACATTTTCTAAACAACTTTCGAATAATTATTTTAAGTTTGAAAAACTGAAATAATTTTATTCATATTTTGTTTATTTTTCATTACTACTTTCTTTTAATTTTAGTTTTACTATAAATTATTTGTTTAATATTGTTTATAATACAATTTATGCACCTTTTAGTTCTTAACTACCTAATGCTGTGTGCTAGAAGGTAAATGACATAACTGCATGGTATGCAGCTAAATATCTTTTTAAAATAAACTATTATGAAATTAGTTTTTCAAATAGATATCACAAATTTACAAATGCTGCATAAACTATTAGCTGAGCTCTGTGAGTACACACAACTCCGGGGTTCCTTCTAGAATTTTTTTATATAGTTATTTGTGTCTTATATTATTTTATTATATATATATATATATATATATATATATATATATATATATATATATATATATATATATATATATATATATATATTTCTAGTTAATTTGATAGCCAAACTGCCAAATGAGCTAAAACAAGGAAAATATATTGTTATCACTTATAGTTGAGTCAAACATGAGGAGCTAGATCAATTATTATTTTCAAGAAATCGACTGATCTCAAAGCAGCACTTGCTAATGCATTTTGAATTCCAATTTCATTTGGAAAGAGGCAGTCTATTAAAATAACCAACTTTTCCCGAAAATTTTCGACCCTATTGACAGAATAATTATTTACTACAAGTAGATAATTACGCAAGAAGTACTTAAGGAATCTCATCTGATTTTATACCTATAATGATAGCTTTTTCCTAATTTTCTTAAACTTAGGCTAAATTTTAGGGAAAATTTGCACAAAGTTTCCTTAATTTTTCAAAAAACTCTTGTTGCAATAAACTTCTATTATTTTATAAAATTCATTTCTTTGTTTTTCAAATATGCGTTTTATCATTGTAGTATTTGGACATTCTTTAAACTTTCAAACAAAAATATAAAATAGTAAAGACTAGCTGGGGCGGATCTAGGGCTCTATACATTAGGCAACCGCCTAAGGAGAAATATTATATTACTTTTAAGATGTTACTTACTTTACATTTTAAAAATTCATCAAACATTTTTTATTATTCACTATTGCGGCGTTGCTGACGCGAGTAACTTAACTACGATAAGCGCGGGAGTGTTACAAACTATTATTAGGCATAATGGCTTTTTCATGCATCAGTTTTGCCCACTTATCTCAAAATATAACTGGATAGCTGGTTCTATTATTTTTCCGAAAAAAGTTGAAGCTAAAATTGGCCTCCCAAAATGGCGGCGATTTTAGTTCCTAGCAATAAAACCGATATACATTTTAAATGGCTATATCAAATTACAAAAAAAAGTAATTAAATAAGCTTATAAATTTGTTAAAAATAAAAGAAAACAAATGAATTTTATAAATATTAGAGAAAAAAAGAAATTATTTTATTTTATAATTGAATTTATTATTAAATGGCATTTACAAATTTAGTTAAGTCTTATGTATAAGTATTGGGAACTAAAAACTATAAGTCTTATAGTTTTTAGTTCACAACGCTGTATGCTAGAACGTTAATAACATAACAGTATGATAAACGGCAATCATTTCTACCCTCTATATTCTCTACTACTATATTCTCTATTTTTTGTAGCAAGGTGCCATTTGGTACAAATTCTACATGAATTGTTAACTGAGTGCTGTGAGTATACAAAAACTTAGGGGTTCCTTTTAGAATTATATTACACTTGAATTATATTATTGCATAAACTATTTGAATAAAATATTATTAAGTGTCACTTATACTGTGAAAAAAAAACCAGGTCTGAAATATAGTTATTTATAACAATTTTTAAAACAAATAAAAAGTAAATAACAGTTTCTTATAGTTTGAAGGATAATCACTCAATACAATTGAAGAAACGAATGTATATAAAAATACATTTGTTTGAAAAAAATTTATTTATATCTTTATATAGAAATGTTCAAAACATTTCCTCCTCTTTGAAAAATCTCCTTAACTTTAATTAAATATCCTGCTTACTTGCTGTTAAGTATTATGGTTATTTATTACAGCTTGCTGACTTTTTTATATTAATGAACCGTAAATAGTTGTTAAATAATTTTATAAATATGTTGTTGAGTTTATTTGCATAAAAGATTGATTATATTACATTAAATTCAAGAAAATGATTTGCTAAAGAATATCATTAGTCTTAAAGAGACTACTGCTACACAAATGATCTTGTATAATCGAAAAACTGATTTCATTGGATATTTGGCAGCAATTAAGTCTGCTCAAGGTATTTCTTAACTGGGTTGAAAAAGAAGGTTCACCATTAAATTATTTATTATCATATAAGCTCAGCCAAAACCATCTAGAGCTCTTTTTTGGTGCTGTGAGATCTGAAGAAATGTTTAACAGCAATATCAATTGCCAACAATTCACATATAAATAACTTTTTATGCAAAGTACCGTTCAATTTTCAAATGAAAACTGCAGCATCAGAGATAAAACATATATATATGTTTTAGACGATTCTTTTGGTGATTTTAGTAATAAAATATCTTTTACTGAAACTGAATTAATAAGAAAGTATGATTTGTTGAAGAGAGAACCAACAGTTAGTGATCACAATAATGCAGATATTCCAAACTGCAACAATCTATTTGAATACAAAAAAACTTTGATCCCATATATTGCTGGATACGTAAATAAAATGATTTCTAAAAAAAAATATCCTCATTAAATGTCAGAATGCACTAGTACTCCCTTTTCATTTAAAACAAAATAGCTTTTTAAAATTCAAAGACATAGGAGGTTTGATTAAACCAACCATAAGTGTTATATGCAAAGAAACGGAAAGGTGTTTTCAAATTAATTGGTTGTTTTAATAGACCCCCTTTTTCAAAATGAAATTGGAATTCAAAATGCATTAGCAAGTGCTGCTTTGAGATCAGTCGATTTCTTGAAAACAATAATTGATCTAGCTCCTCATGTTTGACTCAACTATAAGTGAATACAATATATTTTCCTTGTTTTAGCTCATTTGGCAGTTTGGCTACCAAATTATCTAGAAATATATATATATATATATATATATATATATATATATATATATATATATATATATATATATATATATATATATATATATATATATAATAAAATAATATAAGACACAAATAACTATATAAAAAAATTCTAGAAGGAACCCCGGAGTTGTGTGTACTCACAGAGCTCAGCTAATAGTTTATGCAGCATTTGTAAATTTGTGATATCTATTTGAAAAACTAATTTCATAATAGTTTATTTTAAAAAGATATTTAGCTGCATACCATGCAGTTATGTCATTTACCTTCTAGCACACAGCATTAGGTAGTTAAGAACTAAAAGGTGCATAAATTGTATTATAAACAATATTAAACAAATAATTTATAGTAAAACTAAAATTAAAAGAAAGTAGTAATGAAAAATAAACAAAATATGAATAAAATTATTTCAGTTTTTCAAACTTAAAATAATTATTCGAAAGTTGTTTAGAAAATGTTAACTTGTATAACTACTAGTTCCTTATTTGTTCTTTACTAATGTTAAATAAACTAATTCTTAATTAAAAAAAACTAAAAATTTTTATCTTATTTAATAACATTTATTTATCTTTAAAAAAGCAAACTTATTGTTTAGAATATATTTTGTTAAACAATAGAGAAATTTACGTAAATATGTAATATTGCCTTTTTTTTAATTATTGTTATATTAATTATATTTTGAGGCATGTACATTTCATAATATTTATATATGTAAATGACATATAAGTTCGTAACAAAAATTTCTTCATCTGTAATCAACCGAAACCGTCGCCATCTTGGGAGGCCAAAACTGGCTTCAAAAAATTTGCCACATACGCTATCCAGTTATATTTTGAGATCAGTGGTTTTGCCTAATCTGATCTCGGTACGAGGTGTGTATTAAAATACGACTTCGGTTGAAACAATTTTCCGGTGAGCAAATCCAGATTTCGCATTTTTCGTAAAATCAAGACCCAAATTATTTAAATTTATTTAAACCGCTTATACTCATTTTCCTATAATAAATTGCAGTAGATAAATAATTTAATAGATTTATTATATTAAATAATTCTTTTTTATATATTAAAGCAAAGTTTGTTATAACTTATGTTCTATTAAAAACGAATTCGAAATTCAAGAACTTATAATATTCGGATCGTGATTTTACGAAAAATGCGAAATCTGGATTTGCTCACCGGAAAATTAACTTGCTCGAGTTCACTCTACCAAAAAAATTATTTAAAAAACTTGAGATTTAAAAAGTTTTTTGGCATATACTTAGGTATATTGAAAAAAATTTAAATTTAAATATTTGTAGTTGGTTATCGGGGATATAGCTCAGTGGTAGAGCATTCGACTGCAGATCGAGAGGTCCCCGGTTCAAACCCGGGTGTCCCCTTTTACGATTCTTTTTCATTTCTTCAATCCTTTAAATTATCTTTTTACAGTTTTCTTTATCTAATTAATTGAATTTTTTTCTTATATTTATTTAGCTGTGTGTTAATGTTATAACTATAATAACAATAATTCTCATAATAATAATAAAGTTACAAAAAAATACACAAAACGCGTGTTTTTTTTTCTTTCTAACAAGTTAATTGAGTAAGGATTGAGAACTTTATTTTTTTCAAATTGAAAGTACAGTATAATTTTAATTATTCACACTTCAAATGAGAAAATATCGGAGAAAAGTATTAAGTTTCCGAAATTTTATTTGTTAACTCAAAATGAGTAAAATAACTAAAAATTACGAAAGAGGACCATCCGCCTTTGAACCGGGGACCTCTCGATCTGCAGTTGAATGCTCTACCACTGAGCCATATTCCCAATAAACATGAGATAAATAAACAAACATCCCCAATAAACATGAGACAATATTTAAACTTTAAATTTAAAATATTAATTTAAAAAAAATTTAAAAATGAAACAAATGCCAACTATATGATTTATATATTAAAATTATAAAATTACAAATTCGGTCGGAGACATAAAACTTTTGTAACTCTACGCTTATTTTAATTTGTAACTATTTGGCATACAAACATTTCGCAACGTTTGCTTAAAGTTAAGGCAGCGCTAAAGTGTGCGGATTCACTACACTTTCGTAGTTTGCGAAAGTTTGCGAAAGTTTTGCTTAAGTTCAAAGTTACGTAAAGTTACGTAAAAATTCACAAACCTTGCGTAACCAAAAACTTAAGTTTTGATGTAAGTTATTACTTACGGAAAAAGAATAAAAAACGGTATTCACAACATTTTCCTAAAAAGTGCTCAGCAAACTTTACGCAAGAACAGTTACGTCTGCTATTTTCTGATTTAAGTTTGGCGTAACTATAAATCATCTAATAATATTGAAAAAATAGCGTTTTTATTATTGTAAAAGATTTCAGATATTGTATGTTGTTGCCAAAAAAATATAATTTTATATTAATTTTATACTGCTACACGTTCAGTTATTTATTTAAATAATACAACTATAACTTTTTTTTAACAACAACAACAATAGCAATATGTTTACCAAAAATTTAGATGTACTACATAAACTTGTTTTATAAAACTTGTTTTCACCTTAAATTTAAGGTTAAAAAAGTATACATACGATTTATATAATGGATAGTTTTCTCTCTCATTGCCTAGCCAAAACAAGGAGAGCGACCATAGTACGGATATATCATATAGTTTTCTAGTATGCCAATAATTTATCAAATATATAAGTTAATGACTAGTTACTGTCATATTTCAAAACTATATGATGTATCCGTACTATATTAACTTATTGTTGTATCTATACTATACTATCTATACTATACTATACAAAAATGTATACAATAATATTATTGTAGTGTATACTTAAACTTGCACAACTAGCATAAAGAGAGAGAGATAGTCTCTTTCTCACTCTCTGAAAATATGTGTGCTAATATAGATATAATGGTCACAAAATTATGTAATTAATTCATTAGTTTTTTAATTGTCTAATTTTTTTTTAATTTATAAATGAGAAGGCTGT
The DNA here is from genome assembly GCF_038396675.1 of Hydra vulgaris. Lineage (NCBI taxonomy): Eukaryota > Metazoa > Cnidaria > Hydrozoa > Anthoathecata > Hydridae > Hydra > Hydra vulgaris. Next base: position 52,633,201 of record NC_088928.1, read on the forward strand.
AAATTTATAAATGAGAGGCTATTTTAAAATACAATAATGCTAAAATTATCTCTGAGTAGTCAGGCTATTAAAGTAAAAAAGTATTATATCCTAAATATTAAACTTACTTTGAATAATGATTCTATGTTTTTCGATGATTTCAATTATTCAAAGGTATTAACAATATTAGAATTTTTTTTAATAAGAATGCTCTGTTTTTAATTATTTCAATTATTAGGAAATATTATTAATATCTATGCATAATTTAAATTATTAAGAAAAAGAGCATTTTTTTTCAAAGCCTAATTTCTTGGTAAATAATATTGTTATTTGCAAAAAATAAACATATTCTGTAATAGTTTAAATTGTTTTGGTAGATCTTTTATTTTGTATTTCTATATAAATTCTCATTCTTGTTGTTTGTTATTGCAGAGAGCAGAAATTCCATAAAAAATTCCTTGATGCACCAGTTAGTCCAAATGGAGCGCTTTTTACAATTTACTAGAATTATTAATTGTTGCTTAACTGTTGCTTAACTGTTGCTTAACTGTTGCTGTTGAAAATAGTATTACAATTTTTGAGAAAACAGCACATTGTTCACACTGGTTGTAACAATTAGATTGTACTCTATTTGGTGTCTTGAAAACTACTACCATACTTGTTTGTACTTGATTTAATCAATACTTGCTCTGTCAATGAGTCAAACAGTCCTGCCTTTAAAAAAAGATACACTCACTGTTTGGTCATATTGCCCTGTATGTCTTAATAAAAAAAAGAATTACTAATACTAACTAGAGAGCCTATATACTCAGAGAGCGGACATACGTGTGATCGTTTTTGATTGGATGTTCGATTTTGATGGCTTTTGACGCCATGTTTTTGCCAAAAAACACTAACTGCGAGTGAACTTGCTACTAAATTTTTGTTAAATATTTGTAAAAGTTTATGAAAACTGATGTGAATGTAATAAAAATTCATGAAAAAGAATGTGCTTTAACTACTGATGTCATGTCAATAACTGAAAGTGGTAACTATGATACATATGAAGCTCATACTATGGAATTGTTAGATTACCTTAACATTATACTATAATGTTAAGGCCATAATTTATGACCAAGCTAACCATACTTTAGTTTTTATGCTTAGAGGAATATCTACGAGATGAAAATAAACTGTAAAATATTATTATAGTGAAAGTTCTGTTTATAAAGGTGCAAATAACCAGTCAATGTGAAGATTTTTTAGCACAAGCTGCATTTAAAGTTATACTTTTTCCAGTTTAAATAAACATCCATGTGACTCAAGTTATTGATTTTTAGCAAATGTACTTCATTTATTAAAGAATATAAAAACATCTCTCTCGTGTAACAAATCTTTCATAATTACAGCTGGAATTCAAAAAATATATATACTTCTATCACCAGTTATAGATTAACATTCCTGCACATGTTGACATTCTAAATATGTTTACTTATAAGTTTAGCATCTTGGTGAAAAACATTTAAACAAAAAAAAGTATCAAGAGTATTATATTGTAATGAATTATAATGAATGTTGTGGATTGAAATTTATTGCAAATAAAAAAAGATGATTCCATACTCACAACTGCTTGATTTAACTGAGTTATTGATAAATGGATTACACTTATGCAATCACGAAACCTTCCTATGGCTTTTAGTATAGAAAATCACTAAATTTACAATGAAACAAAAGCTTTTTTCAATGAAATTATAGAGGTACTATTCGATTACATGTATTGAGCCTGAGTAGAAAACTAAGGTGGAAACTTATTCCATCTGGTGTTATTTTGTCAACAACCAAATGTTCTTCTTAAAAAAAAAACTTAATATGAAATTACGATTTACCCAAAACTTCTAAAAAAATATTTATAACTGGTACGTTCACAAAACAAGTAATTCCTCAGCTTTTCAATACAAAAATGACTTGAAACTTATTTGTTTTGCTTAACTCTTAAAAGCATTACATTATCAAAGTGCAGTTATGATACCGAATAATGATCATCGATTTTTATTGTGTTTTCTTGAGTTAGTTAATAGTAAGGTCCACAAATCCACACAAAAAAGAGCACATTGTTTTACTCAAAGATTTGGATAAAACGTCAAGTTTAATCTTGAGTAATACTGAGCAAACTACTATTTTATAATGTATTTTAATGTAATTTTTTTAATATATACAAGTTCTAGAGTTGAAGAAAATTAAAGAATTTTCCTAATTTGCTTTAAATCACAATATTTTAAAAAACTAGAGTAAATGCTGATTATACAATGTTTGCTACATACAAACAGCATAATGTGGGAAGTTTATTTTCTGCTAATAAAACAAACTTTGCTTTTTTTTTTAAATAGAATTATTATTCAGATTATTTTTTGGCATAACTTTTTACCTAAAAGAATGGTAAATCTATACTCTAAGAGAAAGCCAATTGATGAACAAATTAAAACTGATACAAAAATTAAAAGTTCAGCTTTTATCCTAATTCTCATTAACTTTTATTTGAAGCTTGAAAACAGGTTTAAAAAATTCAGACCTGTAATATTAAGCCTTAAGGAATAAAAATGAAGTAAAAATATTATTTTGAACTTGGCAGCAAGATATGATAATACAAGCATTGGCTTTGAAAGAATAGATTCAACTAAAACTAATTAATAGAAAAAATTGTATAACTTTTGTCAGGTCTAAACTTTTGTTAAGTAACTTATAAATTACAAATAGTTTTTTGATGTTTTTTTTTAAAAGAATTTATTTATTTGCCAAATAAATTTTTGTTTAATAAATAATTTTATTAAAAAACTGCTAAGAAAAACATAAAATATTCAAATTTTCAAAACAAATATTCCTTTAAAATATTGGGTTATACAATTGTTTTTATTTAAATTCATTTGTCGCACGCTAATTTGGCAAAAACATGGCTGCCGTTTTCCGTATGTCCGCTCTCTGAGTATATAGGCTCTCTAATACTAACTACTTTCTTTATACAAATAGTTATAAAATATATGCCTTAAAATTTGCGTAAGTTTTTGCGTAAGCTTTTGCGTAAGTTTTTGCCTAAGTTTTGCGTAACTCATGCGCAACCTTAACTTTAAGCAAATGCTGCGAAAAAGTTGTGAATACCAAATAGTTACGCAAAAAATATTTTGCGTAAGTTTTTTGTAACTTTTTCTCAGCAACGCAAGTGGCGCAAAAGTTCTGAATCCGCACCAAGGTACGCTAAACTTGCGCAAAAAATTTATTAAGTTTGAGTTAAATTATAAACGAATGAAAAATTATTCGTTAACTTTTTTAACTAAAATAAAATATGTATCAGTTGAGGAACTATTTTATACGGTATCCGTATGTCAATGTCAATGTTGGCTGGGTAATTAAAGTTTTTTTTAAGTCTTCTCTAACTATTTAAGTTCCATACAGAAATTAACGTTTAGCATAAAAAACGTTTAGCAAAACTGGAAAACTTTAAAATTCTAATAGATTTATTAGAATCTATAATCTTTAAAAAAAATATATAGAATCTATAAAATGCAAAAAATATGGTAACCAAATTTATATTTTTCAAATTTCAATAAAAATATCTATTCGGAAGAACTAAACTAAAATCACTAAAAATTTCCAGCATCATAAGTTATTCCATCTCTTTCTTTATCTTGATCGCCCTAATATTTTCATTTCGCCCGAATATATTTCCAATATTGGTATAATTTATCAGATAATTTTTTTTTGCTGTATTTTTAATTAAATAACTATCTTTTTGGTTGCAAAATAATATATAATTTTTACCAGAATTATTACCAAGTTCTAAATAAACATTTAGTATACCATATCGTTTGAACACCATTCCCAAGTTCTTGCATTCCCAAATAAGTATTACTATTGTTTTAAGTTTTATTTTAGGGAGGCACCTTTCTAACAGATAAATCAATAAATATTGGCTTGATTATGTCCCTAATTACTAGAGGCTATCCTGGTTTTTCTTTACACATATTCCACCAGGTATTAATATTTACATATATTCAACCAGGCATTAATATTTCCACAACACATCGAATATCTTACTTCTAAAAGATGATGCCTCAAATTAACTAAACGATACAGCTTTTGTAATGCTCTTTTCCAATTTAATGCATTGCAGTTACTAAATGTAGATTTTTATCTATATTTTATTTGTATTTATATCTTTTATTTTAGTTGTGGTTGTAGAAGATACTTGGAGGTATCATTAATTCATGTTTAAAGTTATTTTTAAGAGCTATTTTTTTATTATTATTGTTATTAATTTTTTTTTTATTAATAAAAGTTAATAAATTTTTTTGCGTGCACAAATTTTTTAATAATAATTTTTGAGAGTTCAAGTTAATGTATTTTGTCAAACTTGTATTTTTGGATATCTTTTTGAGAAATGAGAAGGAACAAGTCTAGTTTATATTTTAGCATAAACATCAAATTTTGAAATATGTCGATTAAGAAACATTTAATGTTTTTAAGTGTTTTTGGTTTCAATAGAGCGTGGCCAATTCGGATTTATGGGTACTTGTCGATGCAATATTAGCGTATATATAATAGCATTGTATGAGTAAGACGTATAAAGCTTTAGATTTTTTTGAGACAGTGTGAGCTAGGTATGTAGAGTATCCCAATAGTTTTTGAAATTTTGGTGTTTAACATGTTTATATGCGCTTTACATGAAGTGTTATCATCTATATGTATCCCTAAAAAATTTTTTGATTAGGTTCTTTCATTTCTTGATTATCTATTTTCAGCGAAGGTAACAAGAGACTGGAATAGAAAAGGATGTAATTGGTTTTTTCTGTGTTTTGTGAAAACTTATTGGACCGAAACCTATTGCTTAATTTTTTAAGTCCTATATTTGCACTTTTACATGTCGTACATGGAGTTCTGTAATAGATGTAGATCTAGAAAATAAGTTAGTATCATCGGAAAACATAATGAATCACATAAAAGAATAGATAGAATAAATAGAACTGTATGTTCGGTCAAGTGTTTCTTTTGGAAACCAAAATGTCTTTCATTTATGGTATTGTTAATTTGTAGGTATATATATAGTTTATTGTAAATTACTTGCTCTAAAAGTTTTGAAAATACCGGAAGATCTGAGATGTAGTTGTTTAATGTAAATGAGTATCCGGTTTATATAATTGGTATAACTTTTACTATTTTAAGTCTATTCGGTACAAATCCAGTAATAATTAAAGATTTAAAATTTTTAAAAATGGGCTTTTTAATCGCTGGAAACACATTCACAACTACATTGCTGTCAACCTCGTCAATCCCCAAGGCCTTATTTATATTTAATGAGTTTTTTTTGCAATTTCTAGCTCTTCATAGTTTATTCGGGTGAAGTTTAAACAACTATGTTATTTTGTAATAAATGTCTCAAAGGAGTCATCCGGACAATTAATTTTAGAAGTCATGTTAGGGCCAATGTTTGCGAAAAAACGGTTAAAATTATCTGCAATGGAGGTTTTGTTGTTATAATCTGTTTCATTAACGACAATTCTATCAGGAATACTATTTGATTTATATAGTTTATACCATTTTATATGGTTCTATATACCATACTTTATGTGATTATATATTTTAGATAATCTAAAAGTTAACTCATTATATATATATATATATATATATATATATATATATATATATATATATATATATATATATATATATATATATATATATATATATATATATATATATATATAAATATATATATATATATATATATATATATATATATATATATATATATGTATATATATATATATATATATATATATATATATATATATATATATATATAACGTCTGTTCACAAAAAATCCGGAATGAAAAATTGTTCTTAATTGAATACAAAATTAATCGATTTTTGACAAAAGTTTTAACTAAAATGAGTGACTGGACATTGTTAACTATTTTATAACCGAAAGTGGTCCTAAATCAGCGGCTTTTCGAACTTTAGTTTTGGCTGAATCCATTAGGTTGAAAAAGTAGTCTGGATCAAACTCTTTCAACTTTAATCGAATTCTATTCTTAAGGTGGTCAAGATTTTTCGCAGTAAATCCGTTTCCATAAAGTTTTGCTTTTAAATGTGCCCAAAAATTTTCAATTGGCCTTAACTGCGGTACATTTGGGGGGTTATCTTTAGCGTCGACAAAGTTAATACCTAAAGTGTTGTAAGTTTCTAATGTGTGTTTTGCATAATGACATCTCGCTCCGTCAGGCCAAAATAAAATTTTCATGTTTTGATGCTTGGAATTTATAAATGGAAGAAGTCTTTTTGTAATACATTCTTTAGAATAAGTTTTTGCATCCAGTGCACAGTTTTTTACAGCAAAATAAAGCGATGAATGACCAAAACGACTGATTGCAATCCAAACGAGAACTTTTTCGTCAAACTTTTTTTTGAAGTTGAATTTAATGTTAGAATCAGTTTGAGAACTATCCTTTGTATAGTAGCCAGAGTTTTGTGAAGAATTTGCACCATTTACACAGAAATAAGATTCATCGTCCATGATGATTTCAAACTCATTTGATGGCTTGAAAAAAGTTTTTGAAAGTTTTAATAACTTTTTCTTTTGTTTAATTTCTTGCTTTTCTGTTGTTTTTGGTGCATTTTTTCTTTTGGTATACTTTAGTCCATGCATACTTAATAATCTATTTACGTATGAAACGCTTATCTTATATTTTAGTGCCAATTTTCTTTGCGAAATCCCGATTCTCTCTTCTGCTCTTGCAATCATGGACTCTCTCTTTTCTGGTGTAATTTTAAAAGGTTTTCTGCCGCAACCGATTTTTCTATTCATTGGCAAATTATTTTCAGACCTTTTAATTATGTCATAAATTGTAGATTTAGCGATTCCCATTTTCTTAAAATGATCCACTGTAAATTTCTTTCCACTGTTTATGTTTTGTTTATAAAAATATCCAATCACATTTCTAACATCGTTCTCTTTTAGATGCTCCATGTTTATTTGAATTAATTATTTAAACTCAATTTTGCCACAAAATGAAACTGTTGTTGTTGACCGATTAAGTTTAAAAATTTCGAATCGAAAATTCGAAATTTAGAACAATTTGTGTACATCTGAAATCAGTCCGGATTTTTTGTGAACAGACGTTATATAAAGTTAAGTTATTTTCTTTTAATTTCCATACTTCTTTAGTTAACTCTGTATCATTCTTATATCTAACTGCATTGAAGGATTTTAAGTGGTTTACATACCGAACTTTAAAATATGTATCACTGAGTCCAAAATTAACATTTTTTTTGTAATCCGGATTGTGTGAATATATGGTGGCCTGATAAACAATGTTGTTAGAAAGACAATGGTTGTTCATTGGACATTTGGATTTATTAATGCAGTTGCATGTCTTTTAATTAATTTTTGCCTCCTTATGCAAAGTGTTTTTATTGTGAGAGCTGATAATGGATTTTATGTTTGGCATGCAAGAATAACTAGTTCTGATTGTGTTTCTATTAAATATTTAGGTCAACAAGGTTCAAAAAATATTTATCTATTTTTGTTTCAACATTTGTACTGAAAGAAGGGTTATACCAAATATATATATATATATATATATATATATATATATATTATATATATATATATATATATATATATATATATATATATATATATATATTTGCGAATTGAATCTCGAATTTACAAAAGTTAGTTTTTTTTATTTTATAACTATTTATAATAGCTAATGAAATACCAAGTAATATTTTTTAATATTTTTTCTAGTGTTCTAATGAGCTAAGTTTGATCAAAACAAGGAGGCTGTTAATTTTACACAGTCATAAATTTCAAACACTAAAATATAGTTATATGAAATTGAAAAACTGTTGACATATATATACTATAAGATAAAGAAACTGTATTAGCTGACTTTAGGAACAAAAATGGTCAGGAATTGAAGAGGATATCGTGCCATCAAAGGCCCCAAAGTGACATCGAATAATCTTCCCTATTTCTTAATCCTTGCAGCTCCTTTGCTAAATAGTAATGATTTTCTTGCATGGTTTATGAAACTCTAAACCTTAACGATAGTTCTTTTCAGCCATACCGCAAACCAGATGATATACTGAATTACATATATACTAGTTCAAATCATCCATCGAGTGTAATAAAATTTACTCGCCAAGTGAATTGATTTTTAAAGATAGTATTCTTCGGTATCAAGAAGCCCTAAAAAAATCTGGGTACAATTGCGAACTTGCATACCATCTAAGTATAAAATCAACAACTATAAAATCAACAAACGCCAATCATAAACACAAGATAATTTGGTATAACCCTTCTTTCAGTGCAAATGTTGTAACAAAAATAGATAAATATTTTTTGAACCTTGTTGGCCTCCACTTTCAAGTTAACCACAGACTTCGCAAAATATTTAATAGAAACACAATCAGAATTAGTTATTCTTGCATGCCAAACATAAAATCCATTATCAGCTCTCACAATAAAAACACTATGCATAAGGAGGCAAAAATTAATTAAAAGACCTGCAACTGCATTGATAAATCCAAATGTCCAATGAACAACCATTGTCTTTCTAACAACATTGTTTATCAGGCCACCATATATTCAAACAATCCGGATTACAAAAAAAATGTTAATTTTGGACTCAGTGAAATATATTTTAAAGTTCGGTATGCAAACCACTTAAAATCCTTCAATGCAGTTAGATATATGAATGATACAGAGTTAACTAAAGAAGTAAGGAAATTAACAGAAAATAACTTTACACCTTTTGTCAAATGGAAGATTTTTAAACAATGCAAACCATACAACCCAGCATCAAGAGTTTGCAACCTCTGTTTGAACAAGAAGTTTCAAATTTTGCAGTAAAAAGGAGAAAACCTACTGAACACAAGTGTAGTCACAAAAATAAATTCCTTATTTCCTCATTTGGTAACAGAGATTGATCCTAGTTGATACTTAAATCTATCTCAGTTAAAAACAAACTTTATAAAAAGTTTATAGAACCAAAAAATATTTATAAGAAAAATCAATTATTTGCAAAATTTAAACTTCATAGAAACAAAATTTCCAATTCATTAAAATTTAGCAAAAAAACATACTTTATTACGTATTTTAATAATAATCAAAACAATATTAAAAACACCTGGAAGGGAATAAAAGAAATCATTAATATTAGACCTTCTACACACAAAACATTTTTTAAACTTAAATTGAACGAAAACCTTATCACTGATCACATTGCCGTATCTGCCGTATCCGTAAAAAAGTATTTCCGTTATCACAATGTAATATATTCATAAAATGCATATATAAATGCAAATATAAAAAATACTTTTTATATATATAAGTTTTTTTTTTCAAACTTTTATTTATTAAGATTTTGAACTTAAAAAACAACTTGTTTCTATTAATGACTTAAAATCTATACTTGTAATATGTTCTAATGGTGTTCCACAGGGTTCAGTATTGGGACCACTGTTTTTCTTTCTTTATATCAACGATCTTCATACATCCATTAAATTTGCTACTTACTTTGCCAATTTGCTGATGATACTAATCTAATGCTAATTAATAAACCCCTTAAAAAAATTAACAAACACATTTACCATGATCTTACCAATCTAGTTCAGTGGCTTCGCTCCAACAAACTTTTTCTGAACATTAATAAAACTGAACTCATTAGATATGCATGCCAAGTATGCGTGCAGTCCCATCAAGAAGCTCTTTTTAGGTTATCCCACCTCTAAAACAAGGCTTTAAAAATTCTTTATTTTCAGAATATTAAATTTAATCTTAATGTGCTAAACCTAACTCTAAAGTATTAAAACTATATGACTATATTCAATTTTCAAACTTTCAATTTGTCTGGAACCACCAATACAATAATCTACCTTTAACTTTCATCAATTTCTTTTCCAAAAGTGCCAACACTCGTTATCACCTTCGTTCCAATAATACTTTAAACCTGTCTGTCTCTAAACACCGCTGTTATAAATACAGGCATAAATCAATAAAGTATCAAAACATTAAAACTTGGAACAATCTTCTTTATGAACTAAAAGCTCTCAATTTATTGTTAACCTTTAAAACCAGTTTATTCTCCTTTTTATTAAAAAGATATAGTTAATGTTTATAATTTCTATAATCAATTTTTGTTGTCTTTAGTATCGTTTTTTTTTTTAATTTCTATTACATATTTTATTTCCATTACTATTACTTATTTTAATTTTTACAAATATTTACATTACTGTTATTAACTGCTTTTAACCATTAACTAATTATTACTAATTAAATATTAATAATTAACTATTATTACTAATATTAATGTTGTTGCCATTATTATTATTAGTATTAATAACATTTTTATTTTCATGTTATAAAGTTTATTATTGTTATTATATATTGTGAAAATTAGCATTATATTTATTTTAATTAGATATTATTAACATTAGTAAATTTACTGTTTGTAAACATCCTTAAATGTAAAATCTTAATTCATAAATAAATGATTAATTGAATTAATGATTGGTTTAAGTCACGTTAACGCTAAATTATACTTAAAAAAAAAACTTCCAAAATTTTGTTTCCATGGAGTCGTTAGAACTCATGCCACCGTACATACATATATATATGAATATATATATATACGAATATATATATATATATATATATATATATATATATATATATATATATATATATATATATATATGTATATGTCCAAAAAATGGACACTTTAATGTTTCATAGCATTTAAAGTTTCAAATGAATTAGTTTTTGCTTGGTTTTGATAGTATCAATTAATGTTAAGTATTTTAAAAATCACAAAGTTACACTAATATTTAGAAACTACTTGACAAAAACTAACTAAATTATTAATTGACTGGGCACATAGGGTTAACAAGTAATACATAATTATGATAGAGGTTCAACAATTCCTACAAAATAAACTTCTTAAATAACGTTTAATAGAGCTTGTCAAGACAACTAGTGTATTCTAGGAAATTGATCTTACAGCAAAAGACTTTAGAACTGTTTCGAGAGACATTTTAGTGACGGATTTAGGCTAGGGACTGGATTAAATGGCAAAACAATCTATGAATTTAATGTATTTGATTCTTGCCCAATTGAGATGTCAATAAATTAGATAATTTGTTCAAAAATTAAATGAAAGCACAATAAATTTATTTTACACAGATTGCAATTATCAACCACAGCACAACTACTACATAATTTAAGCATCAATGTAATTTTTATTTTTGTTAATGTAATTACAATAAAGTTTTTAAGTTCTCTAATAAACTTATGCGAAAATTAATTTTCTAATAGCAATGCAAAACTCATCGAGTTTGGGATGTCTACAAAGTCATTTGAAGTCATGTGTTCATTTAGATTGGCATCTATCAGAATTAGAACATCATACCATTTTATCCATCCACTAATTTTAGTTATGTTCCGGTAGCCCTTGATACTGCTATTGTATTATTAATGTTTAAGGTTTTTATCTATAGGGTAAGTAAAACTATAGTTTTTAAATTGTTTAAGAACTTAAAAAGCAAATTTGTAGAAAAAACCATAACATTTAAATGTTTTTATCATTAAACAAATCATGTAAATTTATTTGAAAAATTAGTTATGAAAATAGGTCATTAGTTTTTTAGAAGTTTCCTTTTTCAATATATAAGATCGAAAGCCTTAGATAGGTCTTTAAAGAGGCCTAAAGTAAACTCTGATTTTTCGAATAAATCAGTTATACTACGAGTAAGATTAATTATTGCATGTTCAGTAGAGTTGTTCCTTTTAAAACCGTATTGATTTATGTAAAGTATATTATTAACAGCAAGATGATTAGATATTTGGTTGAACAAAATTCTTTCTAAAATTTTTGAAAAAACAGAGAGGATAGATATTGGTCAATAATTACTGACATTTGGTGGTTCATCTCTTTTAAATATAGGCATTATTTTGGCTATTTTCAATTGATCGTGGAAAATTCCTTGATTTATAGAACATTTAAAAACTTTAAAAAGAATACATTTTATGGTATCGCATGAATCTATGACTATATTACAATTAATATCATCAGGACCAACTGCTTTATTAGTTTTAAGCATTTTAAAAGCACTTTCAAATTCTGAAGAAGATACTTCAAATTTATCTAAACTAGAGATTAATGGAAACACGTAATCATTTATTGGATTAATCATATTTGGAATATTTTTGGCTAAATTAGGGCCAACAGACACGAAATATTTATTTAATTCTCTTGCAATTTGTTTAGGTTCATATAAAAATACGCCATCAACTTTTATAGTGTTAGGCACAGAGCATAATTTTAATTTACTATTTCCAGTAATTTGACTTATAATTTGCCATGTGCATTTTGAATTATGTTTATATTTTTCTAGTAAATCATAGTAATATCTTTTTTTAAATTTTTTTGAAACATTTTAGCGTAATTTTTGTAAATAACTTTATTTTCTGGTGTTGGTTTTTTTAAGTACTTTATATACAGTTTTTGCTTTATTTTTGAGGATTTCCTAAGATCTTTATTAACCCATGGTGACTTTAAACTTTTATCAGTTGTAATAAATTCACGTTTTGGAAAATTTACATTATATATTTTATAGAAAGTTCCAAAGAATGTATCGTATACTTCATTAGCTTCAAATGAACTGTTTATATGATTCCAATTTATTAAAGATAATTGATCCTTAAACGATGCTAGATTTGCATCGGTGAAAAAACGTTTGATAATGGCTTTTTTATGTTGCTGTATTAATTTGTTGTCAATATTAATAGAGAAAAAAATAGGGAAGTGGTCGGAAACGTCACTTTTTATTATACCTTTTTTAAGAGTTTCATTAAAGATATCGGTTGTTATAATGTTGTCAATTAAGGTAGCTAAAGTTAAGGTTACTCTAGTAGGTTTGTTAATTAGTGGAATCGCTCCATGTTCGAATAAGTCATCGTAAAACTTTTTAATGTTGTTATTAACGTGATATTCAAAACAATTTAAATTTACGTCATCAATAATATAATTTAGTTTCTTTTCTTTAAAACTATTTTTTTAAATATCATTACACAAAAATGCATTACAACTTTCAATACGGCCAGATGGTGGGCGATAACAGTAGGTTATAAGTATGTTTTTAGAACTATTGGTTAAAAGTTTAATTGTTAAAATTTCTTTATTGTCATCAGAAATACTCATCTCAGGCCTAATAAAAAACCTCAAATTCTCCGTTATATAAAAAAGTACACCACCTCCGCGTTTATTTGCTTTACGCGCTAGTGGAATCATATTAAAACCTCGAATATGGAAATTTAAATTAGATTTAGCGTCATCAAATTCACACCACGTTTAATAAAGCAAATTAAGGTGAGTTTCCACTCATCCGTTTTTCTACGGGAACGGGAAAGGGAACGGAAAAATAATCACGTGAGCATGCGCAGTTTTCCTTTGGACAAATAAAAACTTTTATTACGCATGCTCACGTGATTATTTTTTCCTTTTCTTTCCCTTTCCCGTTTAAAAACGGATGAGTGGAAACTCGCCTTTATACTAAATGTATTTAAAGTTTCCTCTATTAAAGTACACAAATTTTCAAAGTTTTTTTTAAGACTTCTAATGTTAAAATGAATAACATTTAAATGATTCCGAAAGAGAAATTCTTTTATTTCTTTGTTATAGAAGTAGGAACAATTGTTTCGCAAAGCTACTGCATCACTAAAATAGTTTAGATCCGGATCTGAATTAGTGCCAAGCACCAGGTTGTTAGATTGAAAAAAGTTTAATGATAGCGATTCAAAATTGTTTTGATAATTAGAATCCATTTTTAAAATTTAAGTAACTAGAAATGAAAGAATTCATTTAAAAATCGTGCGTAATAAGTTTGTTGTAAATAACTTTAGCAAGTTTACCTTTGGCTCTGAACTCCTTTGCTACTTTAAACAACTTTTTCCTAATTTCCGTGGTTCTTTCGCTAAAATCTTCATTAACATATAGTTTTTTATTCCAAAGTTTTAGTTTGATAAATTTTTCAAAAACTGCGTTTCTTTCTTTTTAATTAAGAAATTTTACTATTATTGTTCTGTTCTTTTTAACTCCTTTTTCATTTCTTCCTGTTTGATGCGCACTTCAATCTCTAAATCATTAGTAAAACCAAACTTGGATTTTAAGACTTCTTGAATTTTTCTCTCGCTGTCTTCCCATGATTTGTTCTCGCTTTCTTCGACTTCATTAAACCTAAGATTATTCCTACGACTTCGATCTTCAAGTTTGGCAAGCTTGTCTTTCAAATCATTGTTTTTGTCATTAAACTTTATGTTATCTGTTAGTTCGACGTTTGGAATTGCGTTTTTTTTTCAGTTCTTTCATTTCGGCTAGAGTAGTTTCATACTTCTCACTTACAAAGTCGACTGCCTTTTTTAATTCCTTCATTTCATTTTTAAGATTTTTATTTTCTTATTGTATATTATTAAACTTAATTTCCATTTTATCGAATTTATCATTAAAAAGTTTTATTAATGTGTTTTCTCTAGTAAATCCTTTATATTGGTTTTCTTCGATAAAAAATTAAATCCGTTAACGATCGCGGTTGGTTTTATACTGCCATTATACCCTGGTCAACAATAACTATTATTGTTATGTCGGTTGTCATACTTCTGAAGGACACATCAATAAAACGAAACCAAGGACAAATGAAAAACGAATAATAAATATGTGATACGTATTTCATATTTAATTTTCAATTTTCTATTAACTATAAATAGTCACCAGCATCTATGACAAATTTTTGTTTGAATAAATAAATATCATACATGTGCAGAAGACATAACACCATGAAGACATAGCGCCACCATGAACACATAGCGTTGTTACATTTAACGTACTTATTTTAACATAATTATTTTTAGAACACCTTTTACTACACTTTTACTACACCGTGATAGATTGCATAAACATGTAGAGTAGCACACCAAGGACAAAAAGTAGATATAACATATGACACAAGGACAACAGCAAGAACAAAATATAGACACAACATATGACACATGTTACATGACAATATATAAATAAATTTGATAATTTCCATGATTTATGGTACACTTACGAATATTACGAATATTAATGTGTAGAATAAACAAACTCTAAAATAACACATTAAGGACACATGACATAACATTGTATTGCATTTATATTTAGATCTAAATTTTAAAATGTTTTCAATAATACTGATTTCTATAGTTTGACTTCCTGGTCAATTAATAAACAAAATTATTGGGCACGCATATTTTATAATTACCTAGACATGAATATTCTATGCATAGATTACATGCACAACAAAAACATATGACTACTTACAAAGAACGCGTAATATTGGTTTTACACTGAGATTATAAATAAAAATAAATTTTTTAAAAATATTTCTATATTATTTTTTTTTTACTAAACTGAGCTATTTAAAAATACATAATTATAAAGGGCTTGAGGTTTTAAAAAACAACAATGAAACAGGTGTCACATCCCTATTCAAAAAATAGATGTGTTATTGTAAACATGCAGCTTTTTACAGATTTCTTTAAATAAAGTAAATCTATTTAGAACCCATATTATTAATACTACAATTAAGAATAAAATAAAGGATATAATTGTATTAAGAAAATTACAAAAGAAGGTCTAAACATTCTGCTGGAGGAGCAAGTTCCTTCCTTGATTCAGAACTTTGCCTCATAGTAGTAATAAAGAGGTCTGATGAGCAAAGCAATCTTCGCATTACATCTTCATTTGCAATTTTTCTAGAAAATTTTCTAGTAAATTGTTCTCGAAATTTTTTAACATCTTTGTTTCTACTTTCCTGGGCTTCTTTAGATAAGAGGCCAATTGGAATTGGCTTGTCTCTTACAACCTGGTGTGAATCAACAATCATCTTGTGCACTCCAGTAGGCATAAGATACCATTTAAAATGTGCTACATATGTCTTGAATGTATCTTTGCAATATATTTCTAGTTTATCTGGATCAATTAGGTGCTTACAGGACAATACGCAAAGAATAATGAAAAATCTTTAGATCTAGAACTAAATCCTTATCAATTCAAAGTATTTCCCCAAAAGTTTCATGGTTCATGGTACCAGTTTTTTTTTTCGACATGCAACTATTTTATTCTTTTCAGGAGTGTTTGCATGAAAAAATCCGCCATCATTGTATTCTTGTCTTCTTCTCTATCCAATATGTAACAGACATTCAAAACAACGAATCCAGAGATGGAGAGTGTTAATTCCAAGGTTGGTTGTCTATTGTAAGCCATTAAAAAGTCATTCATTTTTTTAGGATTTAATCAACATGTATTGCAAACTGGATAAGAATTACTTAATGGAGAAAGAAGAGTGAAAACTTTCCCATCAATCATAATACATTCTAACTTGTGCTTAACTTGAAATAAGTCTATGATTGTGTTCTGAGTTCAGTTGACATAAAAAAATCATATTCTGCTTTAACAATTTGCTGATTTTCTTTAACGTATTGCATTCGAACAGGACGACAATATTGGGTTGAGGATGTTTTAGGGTTAGTCCAAAGAATAACATTAGTTTCCTGTATTTTAAGTTGCACATGTACTATACACGAAAGAAACAAAGATTCTTCAACTGAATCTGGTAATCTGTCCTCTTCATCTTCTCTGTTTATAAACAGACTGTCCAGAGGGACCATCGAATCCGACTTTGCTTATAAGAAGTAGAGTATTGCAAGACTTAGGTAGTTTCAATTTATCCATAACTTTCCAAATACTCTTTGTAGTGTGATCCATTATTCCTTGAAGATTCACAGAAGCACTGTAGTTTGATGTGACAATTCTGGAATCTGGAATGCAATTACTTTTAGCTTTCACAATAAAATTGTAGGCAAGGTATAACATGCAACCTTTATCAAAGGCTTCTTTACTTATAGTTTGAGAGTTAGTCCTACTTATTCTACAGTCTAACATTAAAGCTAAAGACTTTCTGCTGAGTAGCTTTTAGAGCATGGTATAT
Source organism: Hydra vulgaris (assembly GCF_038396675.1). Taxonomy (NCBI): domain Eukaryota; kingdom Metazoa; phylum Cnidaria; class Hydrozoa; order Anthoathecata; family Hydridae; genus Hydra; species Hydra vulgaris. The sequence continues at coordinate 52,650,238 of NC_088928.1, forward strand.
TACAGGATCCATCAGTTTTACTTTCCATCAAATGTTTAACATCTTTAGCATCTTTAAATCGTCATTCTTTATTAAGATAAAGAATAAGGGCATGAAGCAGACTTTCAGTGGTAACACATAATTTTTCAGTAATCTCTGAAGATCTTCTTTTCTTAGACCTTGTTGAGAGGTCTTCAAATGATTTTGAAGGTGCGCCTCGTTGTACATTTTTAATCATAACTTGCTGTTGAGGTTCGTTTACAATAATTTCCATATTTAACTATTTCTCGTAACGATTTATAAAACTTCTTTTTTGTCTACCTGTCTCGTTCCATTTCTTTTTAAAGTTTTTCATAAATTTATCGGTTAACCACACATCTGGTTGTAGTTCGGATAACATGGAGAAATCAATATACAAATTTCGGTATTTGCTTCCTTTCTAATTAAACTTTCATACTTATTTTCATACTTTCCTTTGATTAAGTAATCAAAAATTTCTTTATTCCTCATATTTAAAATTGGTTTTACCACTAAATAACTATTGAATATTATTTGTTTTGATTATTTTGTTTATTCGATTCGGTTTATTTGTTTTACTTATGACTTATTTGGTCCGCTTTTATACTAGAATGTTCCGCTATTCATTATCACGGTTGAAACTCATTAAAAAACATCGGGAGTGAGAGGGGGAGCCGCATTTTAGTTAAAGTGCATCATGTTTGGACTGACCCTATAGATACAAAAGCGAACAAAAGCTACCAAAACTTTTCAAAAAAATTTCTATAAATAACATATTTTCAAACGCAAAAAATTTCAAGGTGGGCAAACCTGGGCGATAATTTTCCTGGTTAATCAAAGTTTTATTTTCAAACAATTTATTATAAAAAATGTTTAAACATACGGTTATATGTGCCTTTTTTATAAAATTGTATATTTTAAATTATTTTATATTGATTTGCCATAATATTTAAAAGATTTTTGACGACCGTTCCCGGCCTCTATTGTCTACTTCAGTGTCGTCAATATAAAAACAATTCAAGTTTTTTTTTTTTTGTTACCAAAAAATTATTTTAAACAATAATTCTTTGGTAAAATAAATAAAGCAAAGTTAATTGCTATGTACATTACCAAGCAAATTTATATTTTATCTCATCAATAATAACAATTTTTTTTACTTTTTTGTAAATGGTTTCAGACAGGACTAACAATTTCAGACATCATTAAATAATTTAAATATGCAAGGACTAAATTAAGAAAAACAACTTTCTTTTAAGTCTATAAAGGTACTATTTACACTGTTCAAAAAACACTCCTCAAAAAAAATGTAACAACGACTAAAAAAGTCTCAAAATATATCAAAGTATAAGTTAGATTTCAATTGACTTATTTATTAATGGCAGTTGATAGTAACCCAAATGCACAAGGTTGTGCAACAACCACCGATGGAGTTTAGCATGTAGTTTTGAAAGATAGCCACGAACCGCAAGTTCAAAGTTCAACTGATCGACAATGTGAAAAAAACTTTCAGTTTCATCGCTTTGCCAATATTGCAAATATGAACTCAGGTATTCAATTTCTTCTTCGGAAAACTTTTTTTCACTATTTTGAAAAAAAGTTCGACATTTCATTAACAATATAGTATCTAGCTCACTTGTAAATGAAGATAAAGTTTTAATCCAATATTTAAAAACTTGGTTATCTTCTGGTGCAAAAATATACCAATATTGTGATGAATCATAAAATGACAGCGTCCACAGTTTCTCGTCTCCAAGGAATTCAAACTCATTTGAAATATAACAATCTCTTGAAAATCTTCCTAACTTAGAAAATATAGTTATTTTACTTGCTCGTTGAGAAATTGCATACATAACCATTGCAATTTCATTCCATTTTTTTAATTTCGTAAAACTACTACTAAAAAACAAATTTAATTCAAAATTATTTAAAAGAGTTTCATAGTTCAACAAATGGCATTCATTAATTATTTCAGTTCTATTTGTCAGTAATACAATTTTAACATATTTAAACTTCGAACACTCAGGTATAATTCCATTCAAATCTTGAAGCAAAACAGCAACAACGGGAAGGCCATCAAAATATTTTCCCCCAGTTGATGTAAAATTAGGTCTGCTAACAGCTTTTTGCCACATTTCTAAACCTTCTTTCAATGTGTTTGGTATGATAGTTTCTTCATGAGGAAAATCAGCTTCACCAAAAAAGTACCTGCCAATTGCTTGCCAATGTTCAACTCCAATTTTAACGTTCTCGATGCGGTGTTTATAAGCATTTTGTTTTAAGTTTATGAGGTTTATAGTAGAAATTTTGTTGAACAGATTTTCATAATTATTGAAGAGTTCGACACCACCGTAATAGTAGTAGTCAGAGTAACTGAGCCAACGTTGAAGGGCTCTCTCATCAAAGTCATCATTAGGATTGTATCTTTAAAATATAACATATACCTTTATTTCGAATAAATCCAATAAAATGACATTTTTAACAACGACTTATTTAACTTTGATTTAAATTTTTTAAAATTCTGAGACTTAAAAATAACTTAAATTGAAAATATATTTACCCAAAATTTAAAGATCTGCTGCTCTGCTTCATGGCATCATAGGAAGTATGACCTAACCTTTGTTTTCGTTCTTCCACAAGATGATGCAGTTTTTCGTAATTAGCATATAGCTCCGGTGTTGGGACGAACAATGGAATACCTAAATTATGTTGTTACAACTAAATTTTAATCATAAAGATAAAGGCGTATGTAATATATATGTAAAAACATATATGAAATAGTTGAAGGTATTTATAAATAAGTGACTATGAATCAAAGTCTTTTCCCCATGCTTTATTAGAAAAAGAAAAAGTTTAGATATCTATTCAAAATTTAAAAACAAAAAAAGTTTTGTATTTATATGTAATTAAAAATTGTTTTAAGATATGGAACAAATTCAAAGTTTATGCACATTATTAGCAAATATAAATACTTTGCAAAAAATATAGTTAAATTGCGGAAATAAAGTAAAGTAATTTAAAAATTCACAAAAGTTTGACATGGTTATACATACTTATTTATAAAAATGCAATCTTATGTCGAACTAACTTTTTTTGTTGTTGCTGTGTATATCAAGGTGCTTCTAGAAGTCCTTACGGTCTTATGCAAAGCCCGCAGAAGAGCATTTAACTAGGAAGTTCACGCTTCCTTCCTTTCCTATGTCGCTTATAGGCCGGCGTCGAACCTCAGACTTCTTGGTTTTGAGCCAGAACTCTAGCCACTGCACGACAGCTTTTAAATTTCTTGAGTATTTTTTTATTTATTCACTGTCTATATTCCACAAAGTTAATTAACAACTAATTACTTTTGTTTCTTTGATAAAATTTATATTTTCTTGACTGTAAATAATCTTTTTTACAAAACCCAATTTAATTAAAAAAAAAACAAAAAACTATTCAAATGAACATGAAGTTATTGAACATAAAAAATAATTCCTTAAAAGGAAACAAGTACTAGGCGTATTGAATGCGTTCTCAGGCATTCAATTCTGTAAATCAAAGTAGTTAACATTTAAAATTTTAAAAATTAAAATATCAAACAATAAATGTATGATAAATTGTTTCAAAAAGTAAAGTATTAAAAAATAAACGTTAAAAATATCATTAATAAGGGTTTAGGTTCTTAGGAATACTTAGGATATATATACCTAAATTAATTTAACAATTTTAAAAACATTATTTATAAAAAAAACAAGACAATTAGCCAAGGAACAAATAAAAATCTTTAAAAATTTTCCTTATTTTAAATTAATTAAAGTTTGTTACAAAAAAAATTACACTGATCTTATCAAAATTAAAATACTAACTGCAATAGATATTTTTTATAAATTACAGTTAGTTTTTTTTAGCTATTTTATAAAAATATTTTCTTGAGTCTATCTTACGCTTATCTCAAGTGTATCATGTGTTATCTCATTTATTTCATGCATTGTCTCATGCTAGTATATTATGGGGTCATACCAGTGACGGATCCAGGAGTCTTTTTAGGGTAGGGGGAGAATATGAATGAAAAGTTTGTTTGATCAGTATGTATTTCAAAAGAAAAAAATAGGTTGAAAAAGAAGTACAAATTCAGGTGTCATCAAAACTTTCTATATTTTAAAATCTGGCAGTAACTAGACAGATAAGAGTTGCTGATAACTACTTAAAGAATGGTCAAAACAATTAATGAAATCCAAGGTAAAACTGTAAAGGGTTTATCTATAAAATAGATTATTTAACGAATCTTTTTAGTTGAAAAGATTTAATTAAGTATATGAATGAAAAAAACGATTGAAAATTCCTCTGAAGAAACAAACAAACAAACAAACAAAAAAGAATATTATTATGTTATTTATTTTGTTCAGAACCAGGTGGTAAATGTCAACGTTATTTTACTAACAAACCCAAAGAAAGTCAAAAAATAGCTGTTGAGCAAAGAGTAGATAACACTGATAAACAAATAAAATTTTATTGTGCACATCTTGTTAACTAGGTGGTTTTTTAAAACAAATTAAATATGCTGATTTCAAATATGCAAACCTTTTTTCATCATCACGTCAAGTTGTAAAGATATTTGGGTTCAAATCTTTAGTATTTGGGGTAAAGTCCATAATATTGTTGAAAAAAAAGTTATTTAAAAGTATGTCAACCTGGGTCTCAAAAGAAGCGTATTTTTAAAGAGATTTTAAAAATGGTATTTGTTTGTAATAAAAAATAAGTACTTTTTGTATTACTGCTGAGAAACATTT